>NW_028165477.1:141741-174241 GCF_964263955.1 Coregonus lavaretus | reverse complement strand
AACAACAAGGCGACAGTGTCAACAACATGGAGAGAGTGTCAACAACAACATGGAAACAGTGTCAACAACATGGAGACAGTGTAAACAACATGGAGACAGTGATAACACTAGTGACAGGGACCAGCGCCTACTAATTTTGTTATATCATGCTAAACTGCTGTGGCAGCAAGTGACAGCTCCAGAGGATCAGTGCTTAACAGCGGGAGGCCAGATGGAGGGAGGGATAGAGGGAGGTACAGGGGGAGAGGGGGGAGGGAGAGGGGGAGAGGGATGGAGGGAGGGAGAGGGGGAGAGGGAGGGAGGGAGGGAGGGAGAGGGAGGGAGGGAGGGAGGGAGGGAGGTACAGGGGGAGAGGGAGGGATGGAGGGAGGGGGAGGTACAGGGGGAGGGAGGGGAGGGAGGGAGAGGGGGAGAGGGAGGGATGGAGGGAGAGGCGGAGAGGGAGGGAGGGAAGGAGAGGGAGGGAGGGAGGGAGGGAGGGAGAGGGGGAGAGGGAGGGAGGGAGGGAGGGGGAGGGAGGGAGGGAGGGAGGGAGGGGGAGGGGGAGGGAGGGAGGGAGGGAGGGAGGGAGGGAGGGAGGGAGGGAGGGAGGGAGGGAGGGAGAGGGAGGGAGGGGGAGGGAGGGAGGGAGGGAGGGAGAGGGGGAGAGGGAGGGAGGGAGGGAGGGAGGGAGGGAGGGAGGGAGGGAGGGAGGGAGGGAGGGAGGGAGAGGGAGGGAGAGGGAGGGAGAGCTTTAAGACCCATGTTATTCAGGGTAAGTCCTATTGTTACTATCAGCCTGTCAGCCTGTCAGTCTGACCTGCTGTACTAAAGCCTGGCAGGGCTCTCACTGTGAGGACACAACTGAACAGCATCTGCTGGCTGAGCTGGGAGACTTTCACAGTTAGCTTCACACTGTCACTCCCTGTCTGGCTTTGTCTCTGTGAATGTGACTGTGGGTAGGGGACATTCATAGCCATAGAATCACTCCCTGTCTGGCTCTGTCTCTGTGAATGTGACTGTGGGTAGGGGACATTCATAGCCATAGAATCACTCCCTGTCTGGCTCTGTCTCTGTGAATGTGACCGTGGGTAGGGGACATTCATAGCCATAGAATCACTCCCTGTCTGGCTCTGTCTCTGTGAATGTGACTGTGGGTAGGGGACATTCATAGCCATAGAATCAATTTAGCCATAATCAGTGTCATTCTGTACCTAGGGACATTCCCTGTGTAGCACACAGGCAAAAACGCCAACAATCCTTTCTGAGGTTTATACTTGTAGTTCTAGGACTCTGTTTTTTGGCAGCACTGCGGGAAAGAGTTCCTATGGAAGTTGTCATCTAGGTTCTTCCAAGTTCCAGTGGATTTTTGTTAAAACATCTCTGGCCCAAACAGAGACACAGCAAAGTGCACAACCCCTGGAATGAATAGCCATCTTCCATATTACATTTTTGTCATAAACCATGTGCTCATATTTCTGCTCGAAAACATCTCAAATCGGATTACAGTTAGAGGGAGAGGCTATTCAATACTCCTATCTGTTCCTAGACTCAACGGACAACTGAGTTAGGTTGGGGATGTCAACTGCTAACTGATGCATACATGACTAATGCAATCTGAGTATTTACTGGTATTGGGTCATATTAAGCCCAGTGTCAGCCCAAAAAAACGTCAGTAATGATCTCAGTCATCATACAATGGAGTGGATTCTTAGCCTGGATGCCCCGTCTGCTTCTGCCCTCTTGCCATGGCTTGACAATAGCAATGGAGTAGGCAAAAGCGCCAACAGATCTGGGACCAGGCTAGTGGATTCTGCAGTAAAGCAAGCAGAGTAATATCTAAAGTTGTATGTGCAGTTTCAGGCTCTAAGAAATAGCATCATATTCCCTGTGTAGTGCACTACTTATGACCAGAACCTATGTGTCCAGGACAAAAGTAGTGCACTATGTAGGGAATAGGGTGCCATTCTCTGGTCTAAAGTAGTGCACTATGTAGGGAATAGGGTGCCATTTGGGATGAAGACATAGCTAATGGTATTAATATCAGGTTCCCTGCAGGCTGGAGTGATATTTATAAAGGATCTCAATAGAGACTGGCCTTCCCACTGCAGCCAGATGGCATTTGACACTTTACGACAAGATCCTGGCAGAAGTTTATACTTTATTTATCTCGCATTTGATTCAATAACACTCTGTACTACCCTGTATGGAACAACTCCAGTGTAAGGAATTATATTATGTGGATGAGATTATCTGAAAAAGTTCATAGCAGGACATGAAAGGTCTAGGTGGCAGACTATAAAGTAGCTTACATGCTTTGTATGGAACTAAATGTTTAACGTATGGCCTCATTGTTGCGATGAACATTAAATGTAATAATAATATGCCATTTAGCAGACGCTTTTATCCAAAGCGATGTACAGTCATGTGCGCATACATTTTTACGTATGGGTGGTCCCGGGGATCGAACCCACTACCCTGGCATTACAAGCGCCATGCTCTACCAATTGAGCTACAGAGGACCACGTCTTCCACGGAAGATGTCTTCTACATGTCATGCATGGACTGTATGCTACTATATAAATTATGAAATTTGCAACAAAAATACATAAATATATAAATACTTGATACTGTATCGGGAATCAAAGGGAAAATATTGTTGAGACCTATTCTTTAATATTGGAATTCACATTTGAGATCTGAACACTCATCCATTCCAAACTCACCTGTGTACTCATCCCAGTTTTTGTTGTACCGGATACTATAACAAGTTGATTGTTCACCAGGATATCCAAAAATTCCCCTCTAGCTTTCCAAACGGGTAGAATCTTTCTCTCTTGCAGTAGTTTATAATAGCGAGAGGAGAAGGGCAATCCATCAAATTGGTTCAGTTCCAGATCCTCTCCGAAGACAAAAGCTTCTTCCAGACAGTCAGCAGCTTCCGAATCAGAACAAATCTCTTTCTCCATCAAATGAGTGTCCCGCTCCGACATGGCTGATCTATCTGTCATGGCAATGATAGAGGATCCCGTCGAGAGCGCAACAACAGTTGGCAACAGTTATAATCAAAAGGCATAGAGAACCGCTTATCCAAAAAACGAACTCACCCGACACAGAATAATCCGTTTAACAATCCCAACGTTGACTTGGAGTTCAAAGTATGATCCAAACAGCTTTCCGTTATGTTTTGTTGACAAATGTGAAATTTCAGGACAAACAACATGCAGCTTCAGTATTTTGTTCGTATGATTTCAGATTAAAAGTCTATTACCGCTCCTTGGCTGTCAATCGTGTTTCAATCGTCAGACGTGTCACGTGTGTTGATTTGCATAGGCTCCACGAGTCACATGAAACAAGACTGAATGTGATAACGTGACCACTAGGCCTACTGCAGGCGAATAACCGTCTTCTAATAATGGAATCAAATTGACAGGGAGAGGGGGGTGTGCACCAGTGGAGGCTGGTGGAATGAGCTACAGGAGGACAGGCTCATTGTACATTTACGTTTACATTTACGTCATTTAGCAGACGCTCTTATCCAGAGCGACTTACAAATTGGTGCATTCACCTTATAGCCAGTGGGATAACCACTTTACAATATATATATATTTTTTATTTTTGGGGGGATTTGGGGTAAGGGGGGGGGGTACAAGGATTACTTTATCCTATCCCAGGTATTCCTTAAAGAGGTGGGGTTTCAAGTGTCTCCGGAAGGTGGTCAGTGACTCCGCTGTCCTAGCGTCGTGGGGGAGCTTGTTCCACCATTGGGGTGCCAGAGCAGCGAACAGTTTTGACTGGGCTGAGCGGGAACTGTGCATTCCGCAGAGGTAGGGGGGGCCAGCAGGCCAGAGGTGGATGAACGCAATGCCCTCGTTTGTAATTGTAATGGCTGGAATTATAGGAACAGAGTCAAATGTGGTTTTGATATGTCTGATACCGTTCCATTCCAACCATAGAAACAAGGTTGAATTAAAAGTCTAGATGCCTTTTTACAGTGGAGATCAAGTGAATGAATTGGCTGGCTGGGCTGATGGGACAATGGATTCGCAGGGATTTCTCAGATGGAACCGACAACAACATGCCCATTTTTGCGTCATAGGTTTACCCGTGCTACGTATTTGTTGTTGTTGTTGTTGTTGTATGGCTTAGAACGCATCTCAACCAATCACAATGCTTGTTTTGACAAAACCCGTTGTAGAATAAAGCAATTGTACACGGCTGTGCTGCGGTCATAGTTACAAGGCAGAGCCAAAAAAGTAGTTTTGCACAAAATACCATTGCTTTTCTACAACGGGTTACCAATTAAATAAAAAACTTTACTTTGATAAATATATTCATAGGCTACCATTTCATCCCTCAATGAGAATATAGGGTTAGGTTGCCAGAGACGCGACCCAGTTGTTAAGTCTTTTTGTTCAATATCTATGGACGCGACCCAGTCGCTCTTTCTAAATGTTCCGTTGTCATGCGGGCAACGCTCTTCTCCCTTGCTTGCTAGCTAGCTACACAACTATGGCTAACACAGTCAGGTCAATCAGTGCAGCTATAATAACAGCAAAGAGGCGCATTTGCATTTGTTTAAGGTGTTGTGGAGACATCCATGACAATGAGCAAATGATGCGCGATTTCGCCTGGCACAGAAAATGTTCTCTCTCATCAGGACACTGTTAAGAGGAGCTAGCGATGTGATGTCTCATGGGCGGCGCACAATTGGCCCAGCGTCGTCCAGGGTAGGGGAGGGAATGGCCGGCAGGGATGTAGCTCAGTTGATAGAGCATGGCGTTTGCAACGCCAGGGTTGTGGGTTTGATTCCCACGGGGGGCCAGTATAAAAAAAAGAAGAAGCAATGTATTCACTAACTGTAAGTCGCTCTGGATAAGAGCGTCTGCTAAATGACTAAAATGTAAATGTAAATGTAACAACAGTCATAAAGAGATGTGATGTCTGTCTGTACTGTAGCTGACTTCACTACAACAACAGTCATAAAGAGATGTGATGTCTGTCTGTACTGTAGCTGACTTCACTATAACAACAGTCATAAAGAGATGTGATGTCTGTCTGTACTGTAGCTGACTTCACTACAACAACAGTCATAAAGAGATGTGATGTCTGTCTGTACTGTAGCTGACTTCACTACAACAACAGTCATAAAGAGATGTGATGTCTGTCTGTACTGTAGCTGACTTCACTACAACAACAGTCATAAAGAGATGTGATGTCTGTCTGTACTGTAGCTGACTTCACTACAACAACAGTCATAAAGAGATGTGATGTCTGTACTGTAGCTGACTTCACTACAACAACAGTCATAAAGAGATGTGATGTCTGTACTGTAGCTGACTTCACTACAACAACAGTCATGAAGAGATGTGATGTCTGTACTGTTGCTGACTTCACTACAACAACAGTCATAAAGAGATGTGATGTCTGTACTGTAGCTGACTTCACTACAACAACAGTCATGAAGAGATGTGATGTCTGTACTGTAGCTGACTTCACTACAACAACAGTCATAAAGAGATGTGATGTCTGTCTGTACTGTAGCTGACTTCACTACAACAACAGTCATAAAGAGATGTGAAGTCTGTCTGTACTGTAGCTGACTTCACTACAACAACAGTCATAAAGAGATGTGAAGTCTGTCTGTACTGTAGCTGACTTCACTACAACAACAGTCATAAAGAGATGTGAAGTCTGTCTGTACTGTAGCTGACTTCACAACAACAATAGTCATAAAGAGATGTGATGTCTGTACTGTAGCTGACTTCACTACAACAACAGTCATAAAGAGATGTGATGTCTGTACTGTAGCTGACTTCACTACAACAACAGTCATAAAGAGATGTGATGTCTGTCTGTACTGTAGCTGACTTCACTATAACAACAGTCATAAAGAGATGTGATGTCCGTCTGACATTCAGAGTGCTGTCCTGAACAACTATGAAGACTTTGTCATACTGCTGTTAGAGAATGGAGCAGATCGATGTCTCAAAAAACGAGTTTGGATCAGGTGCCACAGAATTGGCTAAAGCTTTTGAAAGAAAGGTAACTACTAACTCTGTATTCATATATTCAATCTTTCTAACGCTTTAGACTGTTTTACAATTTGTTAAGTGTCTCAAAATGAATGATGTAGTTTTGTTTCAGAGCATCATCCCTCTGTTGGAGGGGAAGAGGAGGCAAAAGCAATATAGGAGCCATATCTAGGGAAACCAAAGCTCCAAAGGCTGGGCCTAATATAGTGTATAAGAGGTCATACAATACGTTTTGTAGTGATTCCTATGTTGTTGATGTAAAGAATATATGTTGTTCCGTGGTGTGTAATGAGGGGCAAACAGACACTGCACTTGACATATTTATGAAATTGCTTATCCCAGTTACTAATAAGCAAGCACCCATTAAGAAAATGACTGTAAAAACGGTTAAATCCCCGTGGATTGATGAGGAATTGAAATATGGTATGGTTGAGAGGGATGAGGCATAAGGAATGGCAAATAAGTCTGGCTGCACAACCGATTGGCAAACGTATTGCAAATTGAGAAATCATGTGACTAAACTGAATGAAAAGAAGAAGAAACTACACTATGAAACAAAGATAAATGACATAAAGAATGATAGTAAAAAGCTTTGGAGCAGCTTAAATGACATTTTGGGAAAAAGGCAAACTCAGCTCCATCATTCATTGAATCAGATGGCTCATTCGTCACAAAACCAACTGATATTGCCAACTACTTTGATGATTTTTCCATTGGCAAGATTAGCAAATATAGGCATGACATGCCAGCAACAATTGCTAAACTACACATCCAAGTATATCTGACCAAATTATGAAAGACAAGCGTTGTAATCCCATCCGTAAAGTGAGTGTGGAAGAGGTGAAACAATTATTGTTGTCTATTAACAATGACAAGCCACTGCGGTCTGACAACTTGGATGGAAAATACTGAGGATAATAGCGGACGATATTGCCACTCCTATTTGCCATAAGAAAAAGTAATTCCGCTACCCAAGAATAGTAAAGCCCCCTTTACTGGCTCAAATAGCCGACCAATTAGCCTGTTACCAACCCTTAGTAAACTATAGGAAAAAATAGTGTTTGACCAGATCCAATACTATTTTACAGTAAACAAATTGACAACAAACTTTCAGAATGCTTATAGAGAAGGACATTCAACAAGCACAGCACTTATACAAATTACTGATTATTGGCTGAGAGAAACTGATGATAAAAATATTGTGGGGGTTGTTTTGTTAGACTTCAGTGCAACTTTTGACATTATCAATCATAGTCTGCTGCTGGAAAAACATATGTGTTATGGCTTTACACCCCCTGCTATAATGTGGATACAGAGTTACCTGTCTAACAGAACACAGAGGGTGTTCTTTAATGGAAGCCTCTCCAACATAATCCAGGTAGAATCAGGAATTCCCCAGGGCAGCTGTCTAGGCCCATTACTTTTTTCAATCTTTACTAATGACATGGCACTGGCTTTGAGTAAAGCCAGAGTGTCTATGTATGCGGATGACTCAACACTATACATGTCAGCTACTACAGCGACTGAAATGATTGCAACACTTAACAAAGAGTTGCAATTAGTTTCAGAATGGGTGGCAAGGAATAAGTTAGTCCTATATGTGTTGAGTAAAGCTTAAACCATGCATTTAGATTGTAGGTAGGTATTGTAGTTAGGTATTGTAGGTAGTTTATCCAGGTAGTTATTGTAGGTAAGTATTGTAGTGTATTCGACTGAGCCCGGTGAAGCACGAGGCTAGCTAGTTAACCCACTACCTGGACCATTAAAGCTAGCTAGCTAGCGGGTAGCAACACCGCAGCCACTGCTAGCTAGCCAACTATACCAGCTAGCAGTACTGTAGCAACTAAATACATTTCAACGGAACGATTTGATTAGTGTAAAGTTAGCTAGCTACATAGTTGTCTTGGTATCAAAGACAAAGGTGTAGTATAGAGAAACTATCGAGGTTAGCTAGCCAGCTACATTTTCAAACAGTCAACACATTAGCCACTGCTAGCTAGCCAACATTACCAGCTAGCAGTACTGTATCATTTTAGTCAATGAGAATTTTGCAACGTAAGCTTCACTTTCTGAACATTCGAGATGTGTAGTCCACTTGTGTAGCTAGCATGACTGACTTTGTGCTAGCTAGCCAACGTTTAATTACTTCTGCGTTATGAAAGGAACTAGACATGGACATGAATGATCCATTGGTAGTTTGTTGTAACCGTGTATTGGTGCTAAACCGTGTGTTATTGGATGCTAGCATGCTAGTTAGCTATGGCGTCATAGGATACGGTGCCCTGGGCGGTTTTCACAGAAGAATACTGTACCAAGTTAGCTAGCTGAATTAACTAAGTTAGTCTATTCCTGGAAACATTGAACTACTGTAGATTACAGCAATTATAATTTCTAAAGTGGAAGTTGGAAGAGTTGTATTTGAGTGTTTCAGTGAAAGGTTAGTGAGGGAGGCCTCGTTTCCCCAGATGTTTAGTTAATTTCATTCCGATCTCCTTTGCATTAGTGTAGCCTTTTCTGTAGCCTGTCAACTATGTGTCTGTCTATCCCTGTTCTCTCCTCTCTGCACAGGCTATACAAATGCCTCACACCGCGTGGCTGCTGCCTCTCTAACCTGGTGGTCCCTGCACGCACGACCCATGTGGAGTTCCAGGTCTCCGGCAGCCTCTGGAACTGCCGTTCTGCGGCCAACAAGGCAGAGTTCATCTCAGCCTATGCTACCCTCCAGTCCCTCGACTTCTTGGCGCTGATGGAAACATGGATTACCACAGAAAACACTGCTACTCCTACTGCTTTCTCCTCGTCTGACCATGTGTTCTCGCATACCCCGAAAGCATCTGGTCAGCGGGGCGGTGGCACAGGAATCCTCATCTCTCCCAAGTGGACATTCTCTCTCTCCCGCTACTCTCTCCTCTTCCATCCTATCATCTCATCCCTCTGCTCAATCCTTCTCCCTCCAATCTCCTGATTCTGCCTCCTCAACCCTCCTCTCCTCCCTTTCTGCATCTTTTGACTCTCTATGTCCCCTATCCTCCCGGCCGGCTCGGTCCTCCACTCCTGCTCCGTGGCTTGACAACTCATTGCGAGCTCACAGAACAGGGCTCCGGGCAGCCAAGCGGAAATGGAGGAGAACTAGACTCCCTGCCGACCTGTCATCTTTTCACTCCCTCCTCTCTACATTTTCTTCCTCTGTTTCTGCTGCTAAAGCCACTTTATACCACTCTAAATTTCAAGCCTCTGCCTCTAACCCTAGGAAGCTATTTGCCACCTCCTCCTCCCCCTCCCTCCTCCCTCTCTGTGGATGACTTCGTCAACCATTTTGAAAAGAAGGTTGACGACATCCGATCCTCATTTATTAAGTCAAATGACACAGCTGGTCCTGCTCACACTGCCCTACCCTATGCTTTGACTTCTTTCTCCCCTCTCTCTCCAGATGAAATCCCGCTTGACCCTATCCTCTCCTCTCTTCTCCAGACCATTTCCAGAGACCTTCTCCCTTACCTCACCTCGCTCATCAACTCATCCTTGACCACTGGCTATGTCCCTTCCGTCTTCAAGAGAGCGAGAGTTGCACCCCTTCTCAAAATACCTACACTCGATCCCTCCGATGTCAACAACTACAGACCAGTATCCCTTCTTTCTTTTCTCTCCAAAACTCTTGAGCGTGCCGTCTTTAGCCAACTCTCTTGCTATCTCTCTCAGAATTACCTTCTTGATCCAAACCAGTCAGGTTTCAAGACTGGTCATTCAACTGAGACTGCTCTTCTCTGTGTCACGGAGGCTCTCCGCACTGCTAAAGCTAACTCTCTCTCCTCTGCTCTCATCCTTCTAGACCTATCTGCTGCCTTTGATACTGTGAACCATCAGATCCTCCTCTCCACCCTCTCCGAGTTGGGCATCTCCGGCGCGGCTCACTCTTGGATTGCGTCCTACCTCACAGGTCGCTCCTACCAGGTGGCGTGACAAGAATCTGTCTCCGCACCACGTGCTCTCACCACTGGTGTCCCCCAGGGCTCAGTTCTAGGCCCTCTCCTATTCTCTCTATACACCAAGTCACTTGGCTCTGTCATATCCTCACATTGTCTCTCCTATCATTGCTACGCAGATGACACACAATTAATCTTCTCATTTCCCCCTTCTGATAACCAGGTGGCGAATTGCATCTCTGCATGTCTGGCAGACATATCAGTGTGGATGACGGATCACCACCTCAAGCTGAACCTCGGCAAGACGGAGCTGCTCTTCCTCCCGGGGAAGGACTGCCCGCTCCATGATCTCTCCATCACGGTTGACAACTCTGTTGTGTCCTCCTCCCAGAGTGCAAAGAACCTTGGCGTGACCCTGGACAACACCCTGTCGTTCTCCGCTAACATCAAAGCAGTGACCCGATCCTGTAGGTTCATGCTCTACAACATTCGCAGAGTACGACCCTACCTTACACAGGAAGCGGCACAGGTCCTAATCCAGGCACTTGTCATCTCCCATCTGGATTACTGCAACTCACTGTTGGCTGGGCTCCCTGCCTGTGCCATTAAACCCCTACAACTCATCCAGAACGTTGCAGCCCGTCTGGTGTTCAACCTTCCCAAGTTCTCTCATGTCAGCCCGCTCCTACGCACACTCCACTGGCTTCCAGTTGAAGCCCGCATCTGCTACAAGACCATGGTGCTTGCCTACGGAGCTGTGAGGGGAACGGCACCTCCGTACCTTCAGGCTCTGATCAGTCCCTACACCCAAACGAGGGCATTGCGTTCATCCACCTCTGGCCTGCTGGCCCCCCTACCTCTGCGGAAGGACAGTTCCCGCTCAGCCCAGTCAAAACTGTTCGCTGCTCTGGCACCCCAATGGTGGAACAAGCTCCCTCACGACGCCAGGACAGTGGAGTCACTCACCACCTTCCGGAGACACTTGAAACCACACCTCTAAGGAATACCTGGGATAGGATAAAAGTAATCCTTCTACCCCCCCCCCCCATTTTTTGTTGTTGTTGATATATTGTAAAGTGGTTGTCCCACTGGTTATCAAAAGGTGAATGCACCAATTTGTAAGTCGCTCTGGATAAGAGCGTCTGCTAAATGCCGAAAATGTAAATGAAAATGTAAAACTAAAAGCATTGTATTTGGGACAAATCATTCACTAAACCATAAACCTAAACTTTGAGCAAGTTGAGGTAACTAAACTGCTTGGAGTAACCCTGGATTGTAAACTGTCATGGTCAAAACATATTGATACAACAGTAGCTAAGATGGGGAGAAGTCTGTCCATAATAAAGCACTGCTCTACCTTCTTAACAGCACTATCAACAAGGCAGGTCCTACAGGCCCTAGTTTTGTCACAACTGGACTACTGTTCAGTAGTGTGGTCAGGTGCCACAAAAAAGGACTTAGGAAAATTGCAATTGGCTCAGAACAGGGCAGCACAGCTGGCCCTTGGATGTACACAGAGAGCTAATATTAATCATATGCATGTCAATCTCCCCTGGCTCAAAGTGGAGGAGAGATTGACTTCATCACTACTTGTATTTGTGAGAGGTATTGACATGTTGAATGCACCGAGCTGTCTGTTTGAACTACTGGCACACAGCTTGGACACCCATGCATACCGCACAAGACATGCCACCAGAGGTCTCTTCACAGTCCCCAAGTCCAGAACAGACGATACTACATAGAGCCATGACTACATGGAACTCTATTCCACATCAAGTAACTGATGCAAGTAGTAAAATTAGATTTAACAAACAGATAAAAAAACACGTTATAGAACAGCGGGGACTGTGAAGCAACACAAACATAGGCACAGACACATGCACACACACACACACGATAACATACGCACTATACACACACGTACACATGGATTTTGTACTGTAGGCCTCCTGTAGCTCAGTTGGTAGAGCATGGCGCTTGCAACGCCAGGGTTGTGGGTTCGATTCCCACGGGGTGCCAGTATGAAAAATGTATGCACTCACTAACTGTAAGTCGCTCTGGATAAGAGCGTCTACTAAACTGTAAAACATGTAGTGGTGGAGTAGGGGCCCGAGGGCACACAGTGTGTTGTGAAATCTGTGAATGTTTTTAAAATTGTATGAACTGCCTTAATTTTGCTGGACCCCAGGAATAGTAGCTGCTGCCTTGGCAGGAACTAATGGGGATCCATAGTAAATACAAATACAAATAGCAGTCAATGGAGAACATTAGTAAGAATGTTATAATAGGCAAAAAAAAAACAAGACCACTTCAGTGTTTAAAAAAAGTATTTTACTGATACTGCTCAAGTGTTCAAAAGTTTGTGTGTATTGACATAGACACTAAAGTGTATTGACACTGACACTAAAGTGTGTCTTTACATTTGATGTATCAAATAATGATCTGACCAAAAGCGATCTGTCACATGATAACGTGTTGTGTTTACATGTAACACAGACAAAAAGGACCTTTCAAACAGAACGTACAGGTAGGACACGGGACAGTAATACTGCTGTGACTACAGGTAGGACACGGGACAGTAATACTGCTGTGACTACAGGTAGGACACCGGACAGTAATACTGCTGTGACTACAGGTAGGACACGGGACAGTAATACTGCTGTGACTACAGGTAGGACACGGGACAGTAATACTGCTGTGACTACAGGTAGGACACGGGACAGTAGTACTGCTGTGACTACAGGTAGGACACGGGACAGTAATACTGCTGTGACTACAGGTAGGACACGGGACAGTAGTACTGCTGTGACTACAGGTAGGACACGGGACAGTAATACTGCTGTGACTACAGGTAGGACACGGGACAGTAATACTGCTGTGACTACAGGTAGGACACGGGACAGTAATACTGCTGTGACTACAGGGAGGACACGGGACAGTAATACTGCTGTGACTACAGGTAGGACACGGGACAGTAATACTGCTGTGACTACAGATACATGGCAACAAGGCTTTCAAACAGCAAAGTAAGGATTTAAAAATCTAGTGCAACACAATAGAATGTCATAGTAAAAATAACTGATTATGAAACTATGGATGTCTGCCTCCAAAAGCCAAGAAATGAAATACTAGATAGACATAACAAAACATATCTGTTTTTGATCTAGATATTTTGAGAACAAGATGTGTGTGCTTAAAATAAAATTGAACAGTATGAATGAAAAGTTTGAACAATACTGTCAACAATTACAGCCTTCACACTGTAATAAAAACCATAAAATAATGTAGGAAAATAATCACCTCATATCTTCTGAGTGTTGTTGTGTTTTTACATAAAAGACAGGACTAAGACGCATCCAGACTGTGTAATAACATCAGGACTTGTGTAATAACTGTGTAATAACTGAATTAACAACACCTCAGTATAGCCACTCAACATTTGAGAACATAACTCAATCTGGTTTAATCAGGCTAACATTGGCACAATGGCAAATTATAAACAGGGGCGCGTTCAGCAGGACGCAACGTTTTGTAACGTTCAGATAGAAATATGCTACGTAGAACAAACACCCCTCTCTCTGACAGGTAGAATAAGGAATGACATCAGCTCTATTTGTGGCATTTCTATTTGCAACATTCGACAACGTTTTGCTACCGAACGTGGGGCCTGCTGGGGCACAATAAACAGTAATCAGCCAAGAGAGTTGAGTGTCAGTGTTGGGGGATTGTGGATGTCTCAGTGGTGATACACCAATCAGGGTAAAGGAAGCTAAACGACCTCTAAACCTTCTTTCACCAGGTACAAACAGCTCATGAATTACTTCCCCATTGGCAAATTAATGGTTTTCCACCTCCTTAAGAGGTTTCTGTTTTGCATATTAACCGTATTGTTCAATTCCAATTACCACCTGTTGTCCTTTCTTTTTTAGGTAACCCTACGTCCGACTGACGGTGTGCCACAATCCCACAATCAAGTGTTTATGTAGTGCTATGTAGTGTTTATGTAGTGCTATGTAGTGTTTATGTAGTGCTATGTAGTGTTTATGTAGTGCTATGTAGTGTTTATGTAGTGCTATGTAGTGTTTATGTAGTGCTATGTAGTGTTTATGTAGTGCTATGTAGTGTTTATGTAGTGCTATGTAGTGTTTATGTAGTGCTATGTAGTGTTTATGTAGCGCTATGTAGTGTTTACATATGTAGTGCCTGTGGGTGTGTTGAGATAACTCTTGGGTCGTCTGCTGAGTATAAGGTTGTTGTATGGTTGGTGTAAGGTTGGTGTAAGGTTGGTGTATAGTTGGTGTAAGCTTGGTGTATAGTTGGTGAAATATTGGTGTAAGGTTGGTGTTAGGTTGGTGTAAAGTTGGTGTAAGGTTTGTGTAAGGTTGGTGTAAAGTTGGTGTAAGGTTGGTGTAAGGTTGGTGTAAAGTTGATGTACGGTTGGTGTAAGGTTGGTGTAAAGTTGGTGTAAGGTTTGTGTTAGGTTGGTGTACGGTTGGTGTAAGGTTGTTATTGGTGTTCCTCAGGGCTCAGTCTCTAAGCATCAGTGCACACAAAGTACAGTCACAGAGGGAGAAACAGCTGGCTGGATACTGGCTGGAGGAAGACCTGGTGAGGCCGTTATCTTCCAACAGCTGGCTGGATACTGGATGGAGGGAGACCTGGTGAGGCCGTTATCTTCCAACAGCTGGCTGGATACTGGATGGAGGGAGACCTGGTGAGGCCGTTATCTTCCAACAGCTGGCTGGATACTGGATGGAGGGAGACCTGCGGCGGGATTTACCGGGTGAGGCCATTATCTTCCAACAGGTGGCGTCATACGCATCCCAAGTCCGTCAACCAATAGTGCAGACAGAGTCTCCCTATCTGATGTTGGTAGTCGTCTTTCTCTTTGTTCTCAGTAACAGTTCATTGAAGTTAGAGGTTTTACAACTTCACAGATCTCCAGAGACACGCTTTGTTTTAGTTGGACTTTTCCCCCTTGCTCCCTGTCCATCAAAACAGGTTCAAATATCCCCACGATTGAAATCAAATGGCTAACAGTAGAAAAATACAAAATAAACAAAGACTACAAATGAAATCCCAAGTGTCTGGCACAGTGCACTGTGTGGTAACTAATTAATAAATACACAAAACGTTAAAAACATGTACCTGAGCTCAGACCTATAGCACCTCTTTAACATCAGAGCACCATCGGAGACTGACTCGCTGACACGCAGACCGCCCAACGGTCCGTCCCCCTTATTCAAAACTCAAGAGACACCACATCTGAAGGTTTTTAGAGTTTCATAGTGCAAATGAAATGTCTTTATCGTCTTACAGAAAGGACGTCCTTTTATTCCCTTCAGTTTAGTCCAGCTGCTCTCAGCTGCTGAACTTGGCGTGAACGATCATACGAGGCTTAGGTAGTGTTGGGGGTTGCTTAGGAACAGATCTGGAGGGGGGGGGGGGAAAGGGAGATAGATGTTAAAAGTGCATGTTAAGTATCATGTCCAGAAATTCATAAGTGAATGGTTAGAAAACTTAGTCTTGGCATTACTGCAATTGATTCATCTCAGAACGCTGAACAAAATCTAGCTTGGCCAAAATCTTCCTTGCCCAGCTAGTAACAGTCTGTCAAGCGAGACTTTAAGTTGATTGATCTAATGCTGGGTGTTGTCCAGAGTGTCTGGGACTCACCTGTTGTGGTGTGGGACAGGTCTCAGCAGCCTGGGGGCACCGGGGACAGGTACAGGGATGGGGACACCGACGGCAGTGGGGCTACGAATCAGACCACCACTCCTTCCGGGGGAGTTACGGTTAGGGTTAGCAGGCAAAGGCTTCTGGGTATTCCTGCCCAGGGGTTCTGCAGGTAAAGGCTTCTGGGTATTCCTGCCCAGGGGGTCGGCAGGTAGAGGCTTCTGGGTATTCCTGCCCAGGGGGTCGGCAGGTAGGGGCTTCTGGGTATTCCTGCACAGGGGGTTGGCAGGTAGGGGCTTCTGGGGTGGACTAGGCATCTCCAACTCCTATTAAAGACAGACACACCGACAATCAATCAATCAATCAATCAACAATCAATGAATGAATGAATCAGTCTATCAAGCAATCAAGCCAACTCTTTATTGTCCCAACTGGAAGATTTGTATAGTAGTATTAAGTCATGCTGATTGTTCAAAACTTAATCTGAACTGAAAGCTGATGGGATCAGTAGTGACTCAGAAGAAAGTATTGACTCACACACACCACCAGGGGGCGATCAAAGCCAGCTAAATTTACCCCAGTCCTCATCTGAGCTCTGTCTGCCTGAACTATTGCATCATCACCATCCCTCGGTCACCATGGCAGCCCTCCCTCCCTCCCCAGACAGACAGACAGCATATATGCGTCCAAAATGGCACCCTATTCCCTACGGGCCCTGGTCAAAAGTAGTGCACTATCAAGGGAATAGGGTGCCATTTAAGACCCAGAGGGCACGTGATGAAGATCCATCATGTGTTACTAATCTACTGTAGAAGGATGACATCATGATTAACGTCTGGCTGTTACCTACTATACAGATGTTCCATATTCACACACACTTAGACAGACAGACAGACACACACACACACACACAGACAGACACACACACACACACCATAACCAATCGCACACACACACTCAACACACTCACACACACTCACTTAGACAGACACACAGACACACACACACACACACACACACCATAACCAATCGCACGCACACACTCAACACACTCGCGCACACACACACACACAGTTTCTCTAACTGGTCCTGGAGAGAATCCCCCTCAAACATCTCAGAAGGAAAGAATGTTTAGATACTCAATACAGTACCATATAGTACCATACAGTATCATACAGTATCATACAGTATCATACAGTACCATACAGTACCATATAGTACCATACAGTATCATACAGTACCATATAGTACCATACAGTATCATACAGTATCATACAGTACCATACAGTACCATATAGTACCATACAGTACCATACAGTATCATACAGTAACATTTTAGTCATTTAGGGCAATTAGGTTTAAGTGCCTTGCTTAAGGGCACATCGACAGATTTTTCACCTAGTCGGCTCGGGGATTAGAACCAGCGACCTTTCGGTTACTGGCACAACGCTCTTAACCACTAAGCTACCTGCCGTACCATACAGTACCATACAGTACCATACAGTATCATAGAGTATCATACAGTACCATACAGTACCATCCAATAACATACCATACAGTACCATACAGTATCATAAAGTACCATACAGTACCAGCTCAGTTTGTCTCGGTTCTGCTCAGATTTAGATTTTTAAGTCATTTAGCAGACGCTCTTATCCAGAGCGACTTACAGTTAGTGCATACATTTTTCATACTGGCCCCCCCGTAGGAATCGAACCCACAACCCTGGCGTTGCAAGCGCCATTCTCTACCAACTAAGCTACAGGAGTCAGTAATGTCAAAAGCCCTAGAGTGAAGTTGGCTGGCTACAGCAGGGCTGTCGCTCTTGTCTAATCGGAATATCACAAGTTTCACAAGTTTTATTTTTTTTAGAGGTTTCTTTGAAAGTCTATGCCCTCAAAAACTTTTGTGACCTTTTGAGGGATTTCGTTAATGCTACCATCCATCAAGTGATTGTAAAGTGGTTATGTTTCCCACTTTGGTTCCGCTATGCCACGAGCTGTGTGAGGAGGGGGAAACTAGTACATCCCAAAGGTTATTTCTCTATGAAGGCTACTGTTGAACAGCTACTAATCTAAAACAATAGCAGCCAGTAATCATCGTGCCAGGAGGGAAGATTGGAGCACGATCCAAAATGCAGGCTACAGTATCACATGGAAGACTAAATTGAATCCAGGCAAATACAAAAAAGTGCATGTCTGAAGGTGTCTGATGAAATCCAGACATAAAACTGTGACTGTGAGTTCAGCGGTAACTGTACAGCACAATGATTCATCCTGTTACTGAGTTAGACCCCAGTGGGCAAAACTGGGTCAAATTACGCTTTTCACGATGTCTTTTAAACAGCAAAAAACGGGCTCAAAAGACGAATTATCAACCAGTTTTCCACTGGGACGGACACAGACAGCCCCTTTACTGAATACCACAGTAAGTCAGATGAAGACCCCCATAGACCGCCCACAGCCCTGGCTAAACGGCCCCCCAGCTGAGAGGCTCTTCCTGGGCAGCCTGGTCAGCCTCCCTGGGGCTCCTTGGGCTGGAGCTGGACCAAACAGCTGTTACTGCTACAGGATGGGGCTGGATTGGACTGGCAGTTAGACCACGACTACAGGCCTTACTTATGCTTGAAACCATTGCGTTTTCTGGAAGAGCAACAGTTGGAAGGGAAGGCCTGTCTCAGCCTTTCTCTTATGCAGTTAGAGATGGTATAATCCAGTGAGTTAGTCAGAACTGAACACATGGTCTGATTTGGTGCAGAAACCAAGTGTCCAGTTTAGGCCCATGGACATTCTGGAATTGGAATTTCATCACCGGAACTTGGAACACTGGAGGCAATATTCTATTCTAGTAAAGTGGCCGTTCTGACAACTTTATCCAACATTAGTTTGATACGGCTCAACTCAATTTACCACGTCTATTTCCGTGAAGCTCGTTCGGACTCTAAATCAATAAATGCCCTCTGCCTCCTCGAAGCACACTCTCATTCAGCTCATCATCTCTTAAATGTACAATCTGGGATCTGGGAATCTGTTCAAAAGTCTTTTTCAATTTTTGATATTTGCTGTATTTACCCATTGAAAAGCGAATCCCAGATTGCAGCTTTAATAGCATGATGCTTGATGATACTTCAGTAGACAGGCCTGGGCTCTGCTATGACCTCCTAACGACCTTCTGTTAATCAGAACAGGAGTTAGCAGCTCATTAATGCTTTAACACACTGCTAATGAGCCTGATCTGGTGTGTCTTAATAAAGAGACACACTGTGAAGAGACACACACACACACACACACACACGCACACAAACACACACACATGCACACACACACACACACACACACGCACACGCACACGCACACAGGCATACGCACACAGGCATACGCACACACACTCTAGCACACACATTGTAATGTTGTGGTATTGTGGATTTTATATTGTACTATATGTGTGTAATACTAGAGTAATTATGCAATAACGTCTCGTATGATGTATTGTGTTATTGATGATGTAGGATGTTGTTGTTTTGTTTCCTGATGTAACTGTTTTGACCCTGTTTGGACCCCAGGAAGAGTAGTAGCTGCCTTGGCAGCAGCTAATGGAGATCCCTAATAAATACTAAACACTAAATGAGCATGATGCAGTGACGTAGAGCTGAGGTCAGACGTGGTGTCGGGTTCTGAGCCCGGACACTAGTACAGTAAAGACAGAGACCGGGGTCAGAGGTCAGACATAGTGTCACAGCTGCATCTGAAACAGCACCCTATTCCCTATATAGTGCACTACTTTTGACGAGCGCTGAGCCCAGGCAGGCGCTGGCCCTGGTCTAAAGTAGTGCACTATATAGGGAATAGGGTGTTGTTTGTGACGCAGCCTTTAATGTCAGAGGGAGCATGGTGTTGATGTAGAGGTAGAGGCTTAGTCAGGTTCTCTCTGTGCTCATCTAATCTCAGCCCTCCACTCACTCACCCAGACCATCCTCCACTCACTCACCCAGACCATCCTCCAATCACTCACCCAGACCATCCTCCACTCACTCACCCAGACCATCCTCCACTCACTCACCCAGACCATCCTCCACTCACTCACCCAGACCATCCTCCACTCACTCAACCAGACCATCCTCCACTCACTCACCCAGACCATCCTCCACTCACTCACCCAGACCATCCTCCAATCACTCACCCAGACCATCCTCCAATCACTCACCCAGACCATCCTCCAATCACTCACCCAGACCATCCTCCACTCACTCACCCAGACCATCCTCCACTCACTCACCCAGACCATCCTCCACTCACTCACCCAGACCATCCTCCACTCACTCACCCAGACCATCCTCCACTCACTCACCCAGACCATCCTCCACTCACTCACCCAGACCATCCTCCACTCACTCACCAAGACCATCCTCCACTCACTTACCAAGACCATCCTCCACTCACTCACCCAGACCATCCTCCACTCACTCACCCAGACCATCCTCCACTCACTCACCCAGACCATCCTCCACTCACTCAACCAGACCATCCTCCACTCACTCACCAAGACCATCCTCCACTCACTCACCCAGACCATCCTCCACTCACTCAACCAGACCATCCTCCACTCACTCACCAAGACCATCCTGCAGGAGTTATGGTGCTGTGGCACACTGCGAAACGACGCCCCTCTGGGCGGAGCCTGGGTGTGGCTGTGGGCATGTCCTTGGCCATGGGGAGGCGGGGCTCGGTGAGGAGGAGGAGTAGATGGTGTGGGCTGTCCTGGTCCAGGGGTGGAGGCAGGGGACAGGGACAGGGACAGGGACAGGGGGACTGGGTGACTGAGGTGAACAGGGGAGCACTGGGGTAGACGTCGCAGGCTATGGGAGGGGTAAGGAGCCCCCGGAGAGGGGTAGGGCTGTCCCTGGGGGGGTTGGTTTTGGGGAGGAGGCTGTGGAGAGACGGGATACAGAAACACAGACACATCAATCAGAAACTGGGTCATATTCATTAGTACCCACTGTAGCAAAATGTGTTGCAATGGAAAATGAAAATTAGTGTTTCTTATTGGACAAGTTCAGGTAGTCCCTCCCTGTTTCCGTATGTTTTCCTCCGTTTGGTGCCTAGTGAATACAACCCAGCAAAGAAACAGACCAGAGCAGAACCTCCTGGAAGTCCCTCCGTTTGGTGCCTAGTGAATACAACCGAGCAAAGAAACAGACCAGAGCAGAACCTCCTGGAAGTCTGCTTCACATCATCAGCTGTCAATGTCAAATCTCCACCCCTCTACTGCCCCTCTCCTTCACCTCCTCTCCACTCCTCCCCCTCTCCTTCACCTCCTCTCCACTCCTCCCCTCTCCTTCACCTCCTCTCCACTCCTCCCCCTCTCCTTCACCTCCTCTCCACTCCTCCCCCTCTCCTTCACCTCCTCTCCACTCCTCCCCTCTCCTTCACCTCCTCTCCACTCCTCCCCTCTCATTCACCTACTCTCCACTCCTCCCCTCTCCTTCACCTCCTCTCCACTCCTCCCCTCTCCTTCACCTCCTCTCCACTCCTCCCCTCTCCTTCACCTACTCTCCACTCCTCCCCCTCTCCTTCACCTACTCTCCACTCCTCCCCCTCTCCTTCACCTCCTCTCCACTCCTCCCCCTCTCCTTCACCTCCTCTCCACTCCTCCCCATCTCCTTCACCTCCTCTCCACACCTCCCCCTCTTCTCACCTCCTCTCCACTCCTCCCCCTCTTCTCACCTCCTCTCCACTCCTCCCCCTCTCCTTCACCTCCTCTCCATTCCCCCCCTCTCCTTCACCTCCTCTCCACTCCTCCCCTCTCCTTCACCTACTCTCCACTCCCCCCCTCTCCACCCCCTCCTCTCCACTCCTCCCCTCTCCTTCACCTACTCTCCACTCCCCCCCTCTCCTTCACCTCCTCTCCACTCCTCCCCCTCTCCTTCACCTACTCTCCACTACCCCCTCTCCTTCACCTCCTCTCCACTCCCCCCCTCTCCTTCACCTCCTCTCCACTCCTCCCCCTCTCCTTCACCTCCTCTCCACTCCTCCCCCTCTTCTCACCTCCTTTCCTCTCCACTCCTCCCCCTCTCCTTCACCTACTCTCCACTCCTCCCCTTCTTCTCACCTCCTCTCCACTCCTCCCCCTCTTCTCACCTCCTCTCCACTCCTCCCCCTCTCCTTCACCTCCTCTCCACTCCTCCCCCTCTCCTTCACCTACTCTCCACTCCTCCCCCTCTCCTTCACCTCCTCTCCACTCCTCCCCCTCTCCTTCACCTCCTCTCCACTCCTCCCCCTCTTCTCACCTCCTTTCCTCTCCACTCCTCCCCCTCTCCTTCACCTCCTCTCCACTCCTCCCCCTCTTCTCACCTCCTCTCCACTCCACCCCCTCTCCTTCACCTCCTCTCCACTCCTCCCTCTCTCCTTCACGTCCTCTCCATTCCTCCCTCTCTCCTTCACCTCCTCTCCACTCCTCCCTCTCTTCTCACCTCCTCTCCACTCCTCCCTCTCTCCTTCACGTCCTCTCCATTCATCCCTCTCTCCTTCACCTCCTCTCCACTCCTCCCTCTCTTCTCACCTCCTCTCCACTCCTCCCTCTCTCCTTCACCTCCTCTCCACTCCTCCCCCTTTCCTTCACCTCATCTCCACTCCTCCCCTCTCCTTCACCTCCTCTCCACTCCTCCCCCTCTCCTTCACCTTCACCTCCTCTCCACTCCTCCCCCTCTCCTTCACCTACTCTCCACTCCTCCCCTTCTTCTCACCTCCTCTCCACTCCTCCCCCTCTTCTCTCTCCTCTCCACTCCTCCCCCTCTACTTCACCTCCTCTCCTCCCCCTCTCCACTCCTCCCCCTCTCCTTCACCTCCTCTCCACTCCTCCCTCTCTTCTCCTTTCCTCTCCTTCCTCTACCGTGCTTCCTGTCACACTGTTATAAATCACAACCTTTCCTCCAGTCCATTCAGTGTTCCCTGGATTCCCTGGGATAGGGTTAAGGTTAGTTCCCTGGATTCCTTGGGTTAGGGTTAGTTCCCTGGATTCCCTGTGTTAGGGTTAGGGTTAGTTCCCTGGATTCCCTGGGTTAGGGTTAGTTCCCTGGATTCCTTGGGTTAGGGTAAGTTCCCTGGATTCCCTGTGTTAGGGTTAGGGTTAGTTCCCTGGATTCCCTGGGTTAGGGTTAGTTCCCTGGATTCCCTGGGTTAGGGTTAAGGTTAGTTCCCTGGATTCCTTGGGTTAGGGTAAGTTCCCTGGATTCCCTGGGATAGGGTTAAGGTTAGTTCCCTGGATTCCTTGGGTTAGGGTAAGTTCCCTGGATTCCCTGTGTTAGGGTTAGGGTTAGTTCCCTGGATTCCCTGGGTTAGGGTTAGTTCCCTGGATTCCCTGGGTTAGGGTTAGGGTTAGTTCCCTGGATTCCCTGTGTTAGGGTTAGGGTAAGTTCCCTGGATTCCCTGGGTTAGGGTTAGGGTTAGTTCCCTGGATTCCCTGGGTTAGGGTTAGGGTTTGTTCCCTGGATTCCCTGGGTTAGGGTTAGGGTTAGTTCTCTGGATTCCCTGGGTCCTCATTCAGGTATAATATCAAAGAGAGAGAGAGAGAGACAGAGGATATCTGACCTAGTCTAGGTGGACAGAGCCACACACACACACACACACACACACACACACACACACACACACACACACACAGCTAT
Organism: Coregonus lavaretus; assembly: GCF_964263955.1. NCBI lineage: Eukaryota > Metazoa > Chordata > Actinopteri > Salmoniformes > Salmonidae > Coregonus > Coregonus lavaretus. The sequence continues at coordinate 150,965 of NW_028165477.1, read as the reverse complement.
GTTTTCGGGAATTTTTTGGGGACTAAAAATTTATTCCACACACACACACTCAGTCACACACACCCCTCTCCCCTTTAACACTGTACAGCTCCTGACAACTGGGGAATGACCCCACCGGGAATATTGATGAGGGAGTCTGGTCTATTTTGTTGGGTTTTCAAAGCCGCAGGCTGAAACTTTAACAACAACGGAGTGTTATATTCAGGTGACAGGCTGGTACTTTAACAAAAACAGAGTGTTATATTCAGGTGACAGGCTGATACTTTAACAACAACAGAGTGTTATATTCAGGTGACAGGCTGGTACTTTAACAACAACAGAGTGTTATATTCAGGTGACAGGCTGGTACTTTAACAACAACAGAGTGTTATATTCAGGTGACAGGCTGGTACTTTAACAACAACAGAGTGTTATATTCAGGTGACAGGCTGGTACTTTAACAACAACAGAGTGTTATATTCAGGTGACAGGCTGGTACTTTAACAACAACATAGTGTTATATTCAGGTGACAGGCTGGTACTTTAACAACAACAGAGTGTTATATTCAGGTGACAGGCTGGTACTTTAACAACAACAGAGTGTTATATTCAGGTGACAGGCTGGTACTTTAACAACAACAGAGTGTTATATTCAGGTGACAGGCTGGTACTTTAACAACAACAGAGTGTTATATTCAGGTGACAGGCTGGTACTTTAACAACAACAGAGTGTTATATTCAGGTGACAGGCTGGTACTTTAACAACAACAGAGTGTTATATTCAGGTGACAGGCTGGTACTTTAACAACAACAGAGTGTTATATTCAGGTGACAGGCTGGTACTTTAACAACAACATAGTGTTATATTCAGGTGACAGGCTGGTACTTTAACAACAACAGAGTGTTATATTCAGGTGACAGGCTGGTACTTTAACAACAACAGAGTGTTATATTCAGGTGACAGGCTGGTACTTTAACAACAACAGAGTGTTATATTCAGGTGACAGGCTGGTACTTTAACAACAACAGAGTGTTATATTCAGGTGACAGGCTGGTACTTTAACAACAACATAGTGTTATATTCAGGTGACAGGCTGGTACTTTAACAACAACAGAGTGTTATATTCAGGTGACAGGCTGGTACTTTAACAACAACATAGTGTTATATTCAGGTGACAGGCTGGTACTTTAACAACAACAGAGTGTTATATTCAGGTGACAGGCTGGTACTTTAACAACAACAGAGTGTTATATTCAGGTGACAGGCTGGTACTTTAACAACAACAGAGTGTTATATTCAGGTGACAGGCTGGTACTTTAACAACAACAGAGTGTTATATTCAGGTGACAGGCTGGTACTTTAACAGCAACAGAGTGTTATATTCAGGTGACAGGCTGATACCCATTTGGGATGCAGCCCTCCTCTTACCGGAAAATAGAGCAGACCCAATGAAAACCAGACACTACAGGATGGGTAACTAAAACCAGACACTACAGGATGGGTAACTAAAACCAGACACTACAGGATGGGTAACTAAAACCAGATACTACAGGATGGGTAACTAAAACCAGATACTACAGGACGGGTAACTAAAACCAGATACTACAGGATGGGTAACTAAAACCAGATACTACAGGATGGGTAACTAAAACCAGACACTACAGGATGGGTAACTAAAACCAGACACTACAGGATGGGTAACTAAAACCAGACACTACAGGATGGGTAACTAAAACCAGATACTACAGGATGGGTAACTAAAACCAGACACTACAGGATGGGTAACTAAAACCAGACACTACAGGATGGGTAACTAAAACCAGATACTACAGGATGGGTAACTAAAACCAGATACTACAGGATGGGTAACTAAAACCAGATACTACAGGATGGGTAACTAAAACCAGATACTACAGGACGGGTAACTAAAACCAGATACTACAGGATGGGTAACTAAAACCAGATACTACAGGATGGGTAACTAAAACCAGACACTACAGGATGGGTAACTAAAACCAGATACTACAGGACGGGTAACTAAAACCAGATACTACAGGATGGGTAACTAAAACCAGATACTACAGGATGGGTAACTAAAACCAGACACTACAGGACGGGTAACTAAAACCAGATACTACAGGACGGGTAACTAAAACCAGATACTACAGGACGGGTAACTAAAACCAGATACTACAGGACGGGTAACTAAAACCAGATACTACAGGACGGGTAACTAACACCAGATACTACAGGACGGGTAACTAAAACCAGATACTACAGGATGGGTAACTAAAACCAGATACTACAGGATGGGTAACTAAAACCAGATACTACAGGACGGGTAACTAAAACCAGATACTACAGGATGGGTAACTAAAACCAGATACTACAGGATGGGTAACTAAAACCAGACACTACAGGATGGGTAACTAAAACCAGACACTACAGGATGGGTAACTAAAACCAGACACTACAGGATGGGTAACTAAAACCAGATACTACAGGATGGGTAACTAAAACCAGATACTACAGGACGGGTAACTAAAACCAGACACTACAGGATGGGTAACTAAAACCAGATACTACAGGACGGGTAACTAAAACCAGACACTACAGGATGGGTAACTAAAACCAGATACTACAGGATGGGTAACTAAAACCAGACACTACAGGACGGGTAACTAAAACCAGACACTACAGGATGGGTAACTAAAACCAGACACTACAGGACGGGTAACTAAAACCAGATACTACAGGATGGGTAACTAAAACCAGATACTACAGGATGGGTAACTAAAACCAGATACTACAGGACGGGTAACTAAAACCAGATACTACAGGATGGGTAACTAAAACCAGATACTACAGGATGGGTAACTAAAACCAGATACTACAGGACGGGTAACTAAAACCAGATACTACAGGATGGGTAACTAAAACCAGATACTACAGGATGGGTAACTAAAACCAGACACTACAGGATGGGTAACTAAAACCAGACACTACAGGATGGGTAACTAAAACCAGATACTACAGGATGGGTAACTAAAACCAGATACTACAGGACGGGTAACTAAAACCAGATACTACAGGACGGGTAACTAAAACCAGACACTACAGGACGGGTAACTAAAACCAGACACTACAGGACGGGTAACTAAAACCAGATACTACAGGATGGGTAACTAAAACCAGACACTACAGGATGGGTAACTAAAACCAGATACTACAGGACGGGTAACTAAAACCAGATACTACAGGACGGGTAACTAAAACCAGACATTACAGGACAGGTAACTAAAACCAGACACTACAGGATGGGTAACTAAAACCAGACACTACAGGACGGGTAACTAAAACCAGACACTACAGGATGGGTAACTAAAACCAGACACTACAGGATGGGTAACTAAAACCAGATACTACAGGATGGGTAACTAAAACCAGACACTACAGGATGGGTAACTAAAACCAGACACTACAGGATGGGTAACTAAAACCAGACACTACAGGATGGGTAACTAAAACCAACCAGATACTACAGGACGGGTAACTAAAACCAGATACTACAGGACGGGTAACTAAAACCAGACACTACAGGACGGGTAACTAAAACCAGATACTACAGGATGGGTAACTAAAACCAGATACTACAGGATGGGTAACTAAAACCAGATACTACAGGATGGGTAACTAAAACCAGATACTACAGGATGGGTAACTAAAACCAGACACTACAGGACGGGTAACTAAAACCAGACACTACAGGATGGGTAACTAAAACCAGACACTACAGGACGGGTAACTAAAACCAGACACTACAGGATGGGTAACTAAAACCAGACACTACAGGACGGGTAACTAAAACCAGATACTACAGGACGGGTAACTAAAACCAGATACAACAGGACGGGTAACTAAAACCAGACACTACAGGACGGGTAACTAAAACCAGATACTACAGGATGGGTAACTAAAACCAGACACTACAGGATGGGTAACTAAAACCAGACACTACAGGATGGGTAACTAAAACCAGACACTACAGGATGGGTAACTAAAACCAACCAGATACTACAGGACGGGTAACTAAAACCAGATACTACAGGACGGGTAACTAAAACCAGATACTACAGGATGGGTAACTAAAACCAGATACTACAGGACGGGTAACTAAAACCAGATACTACAGGATGGGTAACTAAAACCAGACACTACAGGATGGGTAACTAAAACCAGATACTACAGGACGGGTAACTAAAACCAGATACTACAGGATGGGTAACTAAAACCAGATACTACAGGATGGGTAACTAAAACCAGACACTACAGGACGGGTAACTAAAACCAGACACTACAGGACGGGTAACTAAAACCAGATACTACAGGATGGGTAACTAAAACCAGATACTACAGGATGGGTAACTAAAACCAGATACTACAGGATGGGTAACTAAAACCAGATACTACAGGATGGGTAACTAAAACCAGACACTACAGGACGGGTAACTAAAACCAGACACTACAGGATGGGTAACTAAAACCAGACACTACAGGACGGGTAACTAAAACCAGACACTACAGGATGGGTAACTAAAACCAGACACTACAGGACGGGTAACTAAAACCAGATACTACAGGACGGGTAACTAAAACCAGATACAACAGGACGGGTAACTAAAACCAGACACTACAGGACGGGTAACTAAAACCAGATACTACAGGATGGGTAACTAAAACCAGATACTACAGGATGGGTAACTAAAACCAGATACTACAGGACGGGTAACTAAAACCAGACACTACAGGATGGGTAACTAAAACCAGATACTACAGGATGGGTAACTAAAACCAGACACTACAGGATGGGTAACTAAAACCAGATACTACAGGATGGGTAACTAAAACCAGATACTACAGGATGGGTAACTAAAACCAGATACTACAGGACGGGTAACTAAAACCAGACACTACAGGATGGGTAACTAAAACCAGATACTACAGGATGGGTAACTAAAACCAGATACTACAGGATGGGTAACTAAAACCAGATACTACAGGATGGGTAACTAAAACCAGATACTACAGGATGGGTAACTAAAACCAGACACTACAGGACGGGTAACTAAAACCAGATACTACAGGACGGGTAACTAAAACCAGATACAACAGGACGGGTAACTAAAACCAGACACTACAGGATGGGTAACTAAAACCAGATACTACAGGATGGGTAACTAAAACCAGATACTACAGGATGGGTAACTAAAACCAGATACTACAGGATGGGTAACTAAAACCAGATACTACAGGATGGGTAACTAAAACCAGATACTACAGGATGGGTAACTAAAACCAGATACTACAGGATGGGTAACTAAAACCAGATACTACAGGATGGGTAACTAAAACCAGATACTACAGGATGGGTAACTAAAACCAGATACTACAGGACGGATACTACAGGATGGGTAACTAAAACCAGATACTACAGGACGGGTAACTAAAACCAGATACTACAGGACGGGTAACTAAAACCAGATACTACAGGACGGGTTACTAAAACCAGATACTACAGGATGGGTAACTAAAACCAGATACTACAGGACGGGTAACTAAAACCAGATACTACAGGATGGGTAACTAAAACCAGATACTACAGGATGGGTAACTAAAACCAGATACTACAGGATGGGTAACTAAAACCAGATACTACAGGATGGGTAACTAAAACCAGATACTACAGGATGGGTAACTAAAACCAGATACTACAGGATGGGTAACTAAAACCAGATACTACAGGATGGGTAACTAAAACCAGATACTACAGGATGGGTAACTAAAACCAGATACTACAGGATGGGTAACTAAAACCAGATACTACAGGATGGGTAACTAAAACCAGATACTACAGGACGGATACTACAGGATGGGTAACTAAAACCAGATACTACAGGACGGGTAACTAAAACCAGATACTACAGGACGGGTAACTAAAACCAGATACTACAGGACGGGTTACTAAAACCAGATACTACAGGATGGGTAACTAAAACCAGATACTACAGGACGGGTAACTAAAACCAGATACTACAGGATGGGTAACTAAAACCAGATACTACAGGATGGGTAACTAAAACCAGATACTACAGGATGGGTAACTAAAACCAGATACTACAGGATGGGTAACTAAAACCAGATACTACAGGATGGGTAACTAAAACCAGATACTACAGGATGGGTAACTAAAACCAGATACTACAGGATGGGTAACTAAAACCAGATACTACAGGATGGGTAACTAAAACCAGATACTACAGGATGGGTAACTAAAACCAGATACTACAGGATGGGTAACTAAAACCAGATACTACAGGACGGATACTACAGGATGGGTAACTAAAACCAGATACTACAGGACGGGTAACTAAAACCAGATACTACAGGACGGGTAACTAAAACCAGATACTACAGGACGGGTTACTAAAACCAGACAGTAAAGTACCAGCCTGTCACCTGAATATAACACTCTGTTGTTGTTAAAGTACCAGCCTGTCACCTGAATATAACACTCTGTTGTTGTTAAAGTTTCAGCCTGAGGCTTTGAAAACCCAACAACTTCAGCCTGAGGCTTTGAAAACCCAACAACAATAGACCAGACTCCCTCATCAATATTCCCGGTGTGTTTCACGCACAAATAAATCAATTTATTCTTCTAACAAGCATATTTGGCTGCGTGACCAGAGCGGGATTCTCTCAACAGAGTCCATTATGCCATTATGTTCACCAACTCCGCTCGGCACACAACCTTTTAATTGGATTTGAATTAGCTGCCGTTTGCGTGAAAATAACATGTCACACAGGGAGAGAGGGGGAGGGAGAGGATAGAGAGAGAGAAGGATGGAGAGAGAGAGAGAGAGAGAGAGATGGGGGGGGGGGGGGGGGAATTAGCTGCTGTTATGTGGGAGGAAGCCAGTGGGGGAGGAGAGGGGAGGAGAGGGGGAGGGGGTTGAAAGAGGAGGAAGAGGCAACATTAACCTTGAAGATGCTGCTGCTGTGTTTCTGTCTCTGTGGCTGGGCTGGAGGCTGGGCTGGAGGCTGGGCTGGAGGCTGGGCTGGAGGCTGGGCTGGAGGCTGGGCTGGAGGCTGGGCTGGAGGCTGGGCTGGAGGCCGGCCAGGTGGGGAATCTCTGTGACTGTATGATCTGTTGGGCCCAACTGACCTGTGATACAACAACAGATTTACACTTAAAGAGTGGGCCTTTTAAAAATATGAAATACAAAATCAGTCCCCAGATGTGAATTTGTTTTATTAAATTTTAACTCAGTGGGTTTATCGTGGAACTTTAGAAGACTAATGGGTAGCCCGTTCCCATACAGTCTATATGGGGCGGTAGTAAAAGTATTGCTCAGCTGGCAGATCATGGTGCTTGCAATGCCAGGATTGTGGGTTCGATTCCCGGGGCCACCCATACGTAAAATGTATGCTGCTGGATACAAATGTCTGCTAAATGGCATATATTGTTCTAGTGTTATTATTAAGACAGGGCATCGAGGTGTGTAGTCTTGACCTTAGTTTCTAATGCCCTACCTGTTGGTATGTATTATATTACCTTAGCTTGTCCATAGTGATCTATATTACCTTAGCTTGTCCATAGTGATCTATATTACCTTAGCTTGTCCATAGTGATCTATATTACCTTAGCTTGTCCATAGTGATCTATATTACCTTAGCTTGTCCATAGTGATCTATATTACCTTAGCTTGTCCATAGTGATCTATATTACCTTAGCTTGTCCATAGTGATCTATATTACCCTTAGCTTGTCCATAGTGATCTATATTACCTTAGCTTGTCCATAGTGATCTATATTACCCTTAGCTTGTCCATAGTGATCTATATTACCTTAGCTTGTCCATAGTGATCTATATTACCTTAGCTTGTCCATAGTGATCTATATTACCTTAGCTTGTCCATAGTGATCTATATTACCTTAGCTTGTCCATAGTGATCTATATTACCTTAGCTTGTCCATAGTGATCTATATTACCTTAGCTTGTCCATAGTGATCTATATTACCTTAGCTTGTCCATAGTGATCTATATTACCTTAGCTTGTCCATAGTGATCTATATTACCTTAGCTTGTCCATAGTGATCTATATTACCTTAGCTTGTCCATAGTGATCTATATTACCTTAGCTTGTCCATAGTGATCTATATTACCCTTAGCTTGTCCATAGTGATCTATATTACCTTAGCTTGTCCATAGTGATCTATATTACCTTAGCTTGTCCATAGTGTTCTATATTACCTTAGCTTGTCCATAGTGATCTATATTACCTTAGCTTGTCCATGGTGTTCTTCTTGTTGGTGAAGAGTAGTCTCAGCAGGGTCTTTCTCTTGATGCAGATGATGAGGCCGGCTCCCAGAAAGGTTATTAGAGCCGCCAGGACACCCACCGCCACGCCACCGTAGTCTGGGGAATGACATAAGAGACAGACCAAGTACATGAAAACAGCAATACATAGTGTTCATCTATAGCAATACGGCTAGTCTCAATGAGGAACATTGGAATTTTCCGTTTACTTTCTGATATGACTCAATTGAAACGGAATTGACCCCCCAAAGCCTACTTTGCATGACATTATAGCAGACATTTGTGTTGGTAACTTTGGGTACCTGCTAGTCTCATAGGTCCACTGTCCACACTTCCCCCGAAGCCGGCTTTGTCACAGAAGGGAGGAGCCCAGTGGGCCTCGCAGTGGCAGTTCTTGTTGTTATTACACACCTGTAGGTAGTATATCACAACATATTGTAGTTATTACACACCTGTAGGTAGTATATCACAACATATTGTAGTTATTACACACCTGTAGGTAGTATATCGCAACATATTGTAGTTATTACACACCTGTAGGTAGTATATCGCAACATATTGTAGTTATTACACACCTGTAGGTAGTATATCGCAACATATTGTAGCTATTACACACCTGTAGGTAGTATATCACAACATATTGTAGCTACTGTAGATCACAGGCTTCAATCTGTATAACAAGATACTGTAGATCACAGGCTTCAATCCGTATAACAAGCTATTGTAGATCACAGGCTTCAATCTGTATAGCAAGCTACTGTAGATCACAGGCTTCAATCTGCATAGCAAGCTACTGTAGATCACAGGCTTCAATCCGTATAACAAGCTATTGTAGATCACAGGCTTCAATCTGTATAGCAAGCTACT
>NW_028165477.1:114241-139241 GCF_964263955.1 Coregonus lavaretus | reverse complement strand
ACAGCGTTGAGTTCTCACCATGGCGTCGCCACACTTGGTGCCCGGCATGACGAGGCCGGGGTCAGGCATGTCGTCCCCCAGGTAGACATGGGTCCCCCGGCACAGGATTCGGCCCCCCTCCTGGAGGGGGATGTTGGTTTCTATGGAGACAGCATTGGTGCCTATTATTGGGCGGTTGGCTCCTCCTTGACACTGTATTTTACCACACCTAGCATCTCTGTAAACAACAAACAACAACAGCACCCAATTAATCAATAGATTAGAACAACTACTGAAGGCATTCACCTGTACGATATGAATGCCATGAAGATTTTAAATGTCATTGTTACTGTAGCTTAGCCTCGCTGTCAAATAACTAGACGTTTCTCTCCAACCATCTACAGCAGGGGGGGTGCCAAACTCAATTCCTGGAGGGCTGTGTGTCTGCTGGTTATTGAGTTATTTCCTTTCAATTTGTATCAAATTAAGACCTAGACAACCAGGCGAGGGGCGTTCCTAACTAATCAATAACCTTAATTGATCAATAAAGTACAATGGAGGAGTGAAAACCTGCAGACACTGCAGAATTGAGTTTGACGCCCCTGAACTACAGTAACTGCTACACAGTTTAGTTTCTGTTGTGTTGCTAGGACTCTTTCCAACCCCAGTTTAGTTTCTGTTGTGTCGTTAGGACTCTTTCCAACCCCAGTTTAGTTTCTGTTGTGTCGTTAGGACTCTTTCCAACCCCAGTTTAGTTTCTGTTGTGTTGTTAGGACTCTTTCCAACCCCAGTTTAGTTTCTGTTGTGTCGTTAGGACTCTTTTCAACCCCAGTTTAGTTTCTGTTGTGTTAGGACTCTTTCCAACCCCAGTTTAGTTTCTGTTGTGTTGTTAGGACTCTTTCCAACCCCAGTTTAGTTTCTGTTGTGTCGTTAGGACTCTTTCCAACCCCAGTTTAGTTTCTGTTGTGTCGTTAGGACTCTTTTCAACCCCAGTTTAGTTTCTGTTGTGTTAGGACTCTTTCCAACCCCAGTTTAGTTTCTGTTGTGTCGTTAGTGTCAGCTTCCTGCTTCTCCTGTTTGTCTCCTGGCCTCTAGAGGTCAGCTGTGTTCCCCTCTGCCTTTGTTCTTCCTCATGTGTCCTCATTAGTTTGATCCAGGTCACCTGTGCCTTGTTTTCCCTTTAGTATTTTAGCTGTGTGTTTTCCCCTTGTTTCTCACTTGGTTATTGCGTCCTGACTATGTGTCTCCTGCTTTGTCCCACCGTGTCAGTCCTAGTAAGTTGTTCGAAGTTATCTTTAGTTTGTTTTTCTCCCCTCGTGGAGTTGTTTTGTTTTGCCTCCTGTTTTGGAACATTAAATCTACTTGCCTGGAGTATTGCCTTGGGTGTTTCATTTGGGTCCTACAACATCTCCTCTGTGGCTAAGGGGTAGTACCCCCAGCTCTACACATCTGAGACCGGAGTTCTAGCCCGGCTTGTGACAGAATAACCAAGACCAATCATGGACCCAGAAACACTCAGTTCCCAGGACCTGTTGGCGGTGATCACTCGACATGAGGCTTCTTTCCAGCGCCATGAAGCCGTTCTCAGCCGACAAGAGGAGCTGATGGCTAGTCATTCTCAACTCTTGGCCGAAATGATGAGTGCCCTTCGCCAGCTCTTTGAACGCCTCCCTGGTCCTCTCCCTTCCCCCAGGTCACCCCCCAGTGACGACAGGCCTTCTCGGTTGGCGGAGCCCCGACTACCACCTCCCAAGCCCTTTTCTGGGGATCCAGGCTCTTGCCAGGGTTTCCTCACCCAATGCTCCCTCACCTTCGAGCTCCAACCCTCAAGTTTTCCCACAGACCGTTCCAAGATTGCCTACATCATTACCCTTCTTTCAGAAAAGGCGCTCGCCTGGGCTTCTGCGGTGTGGCAGTCTCAGGAGGTCTGTTGTGACTCCCACGCTGCATTTGTAGAAGAGTTCAAGCGGGTGTTCGATCATCCTGTCAGTGGGCGGGAGGCTTCCAAGCGCCTACTGTCTCTCCGTCAGGGCCCCCGAAGCACGGCAGATTTTGCCATTGATTTCCGGACCATAGCAGCAAGGAGCGGATGGAATGATGAAGCGCTGAGGGTCTGCTTTCAGGGAGGGTTATCTGAGCCCCTTCAAGATGAGTTAGCCACCCGAGAACCAGCTGGAGATCTCGAGTCCCTCATAGCCTTGGCCATCCGCCTGGACAATCGTCTAAGAGAGCGGAGAACGGCTCGCCGTCAGGTGTCTCAGTCCCAAGTTCCTCTGAGCAGCTCTGTTTCTCCTGTTTGGACTCCGTCATTCAGAGCTGCCCCGGCGCCTGAACTGCCCCAGGATTCCCCGGAGAGCATGCAGTTAGGCCGTTCCAGGCTTTCTCCCAACGAAAGGGAACGTCCCATGAGGGAGCGTCGGTGCCTCTACTGCGGGGTTGCCGGCCACTTCCGCTCCACTTGCCCCGAGCTTTCGGGAAACGCCTGTCCCCGCCCAGCTACAGGAGGGTTGTGATGGGGAAAATTAGAGCTCCTCCTACTAACGCGGTCCTAGCTATTCCAGCCACTCTGTCCTGGGAGGGCCACCAGCATCGGGTCCAGGCTATGATCGATTCCGGTGCCGCAGGTGATTTTATGGATGTAACCTTGGCTAAGGAACTTAAGATCCCTACCCAACTACTTCCTCAACCCCAGGCAGTTACTGCCTTAGATGGCAGACCTCTGGAACCAGGAAAGGTTACTGAGGCGACTCAGTCCCTGCGACTTACCATCTCTCAACACCAGCAGGAGGAGACCTTCTATCTCATTGACTCTCCCGAGTATCCTATTATCCTGGGTCACCCTTGGCTATGCAGACATAATCCCCAGATCGACTGGCCTACTGGCACCATTCTAAGCTGGGGTCCCACTTGCCAACTCACCTGCATGCTTCAGAGTCCCTCAGCCCCTAGTACCCAGTTTCAAGAGTCTGTTGACGTCTCCCGAGTCCCCAGTGTTTACCATCGGTTCAAGGCAGTGTTCAGCAAGGCCCGGGCTACTGCCTTACCGCCTCATCGCACGTATGACTGTGCCATTGATCTACTCCCTGGGTGCTGCCCTCCTAGAGGTCGGATCTTTTCCTTGTCCTCCCCCGAGCACGCAGCTATGGACACCTACATTAAGGAGTCCTTGGCAGCCGGCCTCATCTATGCCTCTACTTCCCCGGCTGGGGCGGGCTTCTTTTTTGTTGAAAAGAAAGACGGGGGTCTTAGGCCTTGTATTGATTACCGGGGACTCAACAAGATCACGGTTCGGAATCGATACCCCCTTCCTCTCATGGCCACTGCTTTTGAGCTGCTTCAAGGGGCTTCCATTTTTACTAAGCTGGATCTCCGCAATGCTTACCATCTCGTGCGGATCCGGCCAGGAGACGAATGGAAGACGGCGTTCAACACGCCCACGGGACACTATGAATATCGGGTGATGCCGTTCGGGCTCACCAATGCCCCCGCAGTATTCCAAGCCCTGATTAATGATGTTCTCCGGGATATGCTTAATCTGTTCGTCTTCGTGTACCTGGACGATATCCTCATCTTCTCGAGGTCACTGAAGGAGCATGAGGGGCATGTTAGCCGGGTTCTCCAGAGGCTCCTTGACAATCACCTCTACGTTAAGCCTGAGAAGTGTGAATTTCATGTTTCTCAGACTCAGTTTCTCGGGTTTATTGTCACTCCCGGGCACCTAGAGATGGATCCCAAGAAGGTCAAGGCGGTCCACGATTGGCCCACACCTGCCACGGTCAAGGAGGTTCAACGGTTCATTGGCTTTTCTAACTTCTATCGGAAGTTCATCAAGAATTTCAGCTCGGTGGTAGCCCCCTTGACGACGCTTACCAAGGGAGGAGGGACCAAGATTCACTGGGGTCCGGAAGCAGCAGGGGCCTTCGAGGATCTCAAGCGCCGCTTCACTTCTGCTCCGATTCTGGTGACCCCTGACCCAGAAAGACCTTTCGTGGTGGAGGTGGACGCCTCAGAAGTGGGGGTAGGAGCCGTCCTGTCACAGAGGGGTGCGGATGGGAGATTACACCCTTGTGCCTTCATGTCTCGCCGCCTGTCTGAGGCCGAGCGCAACTACCACGTGGGGGATCTAGAGCTGCTTGCGGTAAAACTGGCCTTGGAGGAGTGGCGCCATTGGCTTGAGGGGGCTCAGCACCCTTTCCAGGTTCTCACAGACCACAAGAACCTGGAATATCTCCAACAGGCTAAGCGGATGAACCCTCGGCAAGCACGATGGTCTCTTTTCTTTAATCGATTCCAGTTCCTCCTGACTTACCGACCTGGCACCAAGAACGTCAAGCCGGATGCTCTGTCTCGAGTCTACTCTCCCGAGGTACAAGAGAAGCCCTTGGCATCGATTATTCCGAGGTCTAGGATCGTCGCACCTCTTCAGTGGGAACTAGAAAGAGGGGTACGAGAAGCTCTTGTCCAGGAGCCCGATCCAGGCGGTGGTCCTGCCGGTCGCCTGTACGTTCCTCTCTCGGTTCGGGCCCGCATCTTGCAGTGGGGTCATGAGTCGCCCTTGACATGCCATCCAGGCAGTGCTCGCACACTGGAGTTCCTCCGACGGCGGTTTTGGTGGCCGTCCATCAAGAAGGACGTGCAGGGCTATGTTGAGGCCTGCCCTGTGTGCAACCAGGGAAAGTCGACACGCCAGCGACCCCAGGGACTGCTCCATCCCTTACCTGTTCCTCGAAGGCCATGGTCACACCTTTCTCTGGACTTTGTTACGGGACTTCCTCTATCCCAGGGCAACACCGTCATCCTTGTGGTGGTAGACCGGTTCTCTAAGGCTGCCCGGTTTATCCCCCTGCCCAAGCTGCCCTCGGCTAAGGAGACTGCTGAGCTCCTCATGAACCATGTCTTCCGGATATTTGGTATTCCCCTGGACGTGGTCTCTGACCGAGGTCCCCAATTCTCGTCCCGGTTTTGGGGGGCCTTCTGCAGGCTTGTTGGGGCCACAGCCAGCCTATCGTCGGGGTTCCATCCAGAGTCTAATGGCCAAACGGAACGGGTTAATCAGGATCTGGAGACCACCCTGCGGTGTATGGCGGCCAGTAATCCCACGTCTTGGGCCACCTATATCATTTGGGCTGAATATGCCCACAACACCCTCCAGTCCTCAGCCACCGGATTGTCCCCATTCGAATGCCAGTTCGGTTACAACCCTCCATTATTTCCAGAGGAGGAGGCGCAGGTTGGTGTTCCCTCGGCCCAGCGCTTTGTCCAACGCTGTAGGCGGACCTGGAAGAAGGCCAGGCGTGCCCTCCTTCGGACCTCCCAGAGATACCAAAGTCAGGCTAATCGCCACCGCCGGACGGCCCCTAGTTTCCGAGCTGGTCAGAGAGTTTGGTTGGCCACTAAGAACCTGCCCCTCCGGGTCGAATCCAAGAAGCTTTCCCAGAGATACATCGGCCCTTTCCGCATTGCTAGAAAGGTTAACCCTGTGTCTTATCGTTTGGTTCTCCCTCGCTCCCTTCGTATTAACCCCACTTTCCATGTCTCACTTATTAAACCTGTCTTGTCTTCTCCCTTTGCCCCCCCACGCAGACCCCCGCCACCTCCCAGGATTATTGACGGCCAGCCAGCCTACACAGTCCGCCGGATACTGGACTCCCGGAGGGTCCAGAACTCTCTGCAGTATCTGGTGGACTGGGAGGGCTACGGGCCAGAGGAGCGCTCCTGGGTTCCAGCCAGGGACATCCTGGATCCAGGGTTGGTCCGAGATTTTCGCACCCTGAGGCCAGGGTGTTCTGGAAGGAACGTCAGGAGTCGTTCCTAGAGGAGGGTGTCCTGTCAGCTTCCTGCTTCTCCTGTTTGTCTCCTGGCCTCTAGAGGTCAGCTGTGTTCCCCTCTGCCTTTGTTCTTCCTCATGTGTCCTCATTAGTTTGATCCAGGTCACCTGTGCCTTGTTTTCCCTTTAGTATTTTAGCTGTGTGTTTTCCCCTTGTTTCTCACTTGGTTATTGCGTCCTGACTATGTGTCTCCTGCTTTGTCCCACCGTGTCAGTCCTAGTAAGTTGTTCGAAGTTATCTTTAGTTTGTTTTTCTCCCCTCGTGGAGTTGTTTTGTTTTGCCTCCTGTTTTGGAACATTAAATCTACTTGCCTGGAGTATTGCCTTGGGTGTTTCATTTGGGTCCTACAACATCTCCTCTGTGGCTAAGGGGTAGTACCCCCAGCTCTACACATCTGAGACCGGAGTTCTAGCCCGGCTTGTGACAGTTAGGACTCTTTCCAACCCCAGTTTAGTTTCTGTTGTGTTGTTAGGACTCTTTTCAACCCCAGTTTAGTTTCTGTTGTGTTGTTAGGACTCTTTCCAACCCCAGTTTAGGTTCTGTTGTGTCGTTAGGACTCTTTCCAACCCCAGTTTAGTTTCTGTTGTGTCGTTAGGACTCTTTCCAACCCCAGTTTAGTTTCTGTTGTGTCGTTAGGACTCTTTCCAACCCCAGTTTAGTTTCTGTTGTGTTGTTAGGACTCTTTCCAACCCCAGTTTAGTTTCTGTTGTGTCGTTAGGACTCTTTCCAACCCCAGTTTAGTTTCTGTTGTGTTGTTAGGACTCTTTCCAACCCCAGTTTAGTTTCTGTTGTGTTGTGTTAGGACTCTTTCCAACCCCAGTTTAGTTTCTGTTGTGTTGTTAGGACTCTTTCCAACCCCAGTTTAGGTTCTGTTGTGTCGTTAGGACTCTTTCCAACCCCAGTTTAGTTTCTGTTGTGTTGTTAGGACTCTTTCCAACCCCAGTTTAGTTTCTGTTGTGTCGTTAGGACTCTTTCCAACCCCAGTTTAGTTTCTGTTGTGTCGTTAGGACTCTTTCCAACCCCAGTTTAGGTTCTGTTGTGTGTTGTTCAACCCCCCAGTTCCAGTGAAATTCAGCGCAGCAGCCAGTCAGACAGTAGCTGTAGCCAAGCCCTTCATTAGACAGAAAGAGTGGCTGTGTAAACCCTTTTTTTTTTCCATTGTGAAAGGGTCTCAGTCAATCCCAGTCACATCCAGTTCTCTGTCATTACTGCAATTCCGTCAATTAAGAGACTGTTGATGAACGATTTAGTCCACATACCAAATGGCACCCTATCGCCTATGTAGTGCACTGCTTTTGAGCAGGGGCCATAGGGCACTGGTAGAAAGTAGTGCACTAGATAGGAAATAGGGTGCCATTTGGGACTCTGTAAAAAAAAAAAAGAACAAAACCCGTTTTATGCCAATTTTGTGTTTAAACAGTTTCAATAAAGCCTAGACTACGACATCACATCTTCATTAAAGACAAACCTTTTCTCCTTTTGTCTTCTGTTCTCTCGTGTGTTGTTTGTTCGTCACGGTTACGCTTTTAAAGATGTACAGCCTGGTTTATTTGACTGTAATTTCAACCACTCACACACCTGACACAGACTTGAGTGGTCGAAAAACGTTGTCAAATTAAACCAATGACATTGTAGTATAGATAAAATGCAGTGTGCGGGGGTCTGTTTTCACATTTTATTGAAAAATGTTTGATACCCAGCACCTGCTCAGAGACAATGGACATACAGTGCATTCGGAAAGTATTCTGACCCCTTGACTTTTTCCACATTTTGTTACGTTACAACCTTATTCTAAAATTGATTAAATAAATGTTTTTCCTTATCAATCTTCACACAATGCCCCATAATGACAAAGTAAAAACTGGTTTTTAGAAATGTTTGCAAATTTATAAAAAAACTAAACAGAAATAGCTTATTTACATAAGTATTCAGACCCTTAGCTATGCGACACAAAACTGAGCTCAGGTGCATCCAGTTTCCGTTGATCATCCTTGAGATGTTTCTACAACTTGATTGGAGTCCACCTGTGGTAAATTCAATTGATTGGACATGATTTGGAAAGGCACACGCCTGTCTATATAAGGTCCCACAGTTGACCGTGTATGCCAGACCAAAAACCAAGCCATGAGGTCGAAGGAATTGTCCGTAGAGCTCCGAGACAGGATTGTGTGGAGGCACAGATCTGGAGAAGGGTACCAAAACATTTCTGCAGCATTGAAGGTCCCCAAGAACACAGTGGCCTCCATCATTCTTAAATGGAAGAAGTTTGGAACTTCCAAGACTCTTCCTAGAGCTGGCCGCCCGGCCAAACTGAGCAATCAGGGGAGAAGGGCCTTGGTCAGGGAGGTGACCAAGAACCCGATGGTCACTCTGACAGAGCTCCAGAGTTCCTCTGTGGAGATGGGAGAACCTTCCAGAAGGACAAACATCTCTGCAGCACTCCACCAATCAGGCCTTTATGGTAGAGTGGCCAGACGGAAGCCACTCCTCAGTAAAAGGCACATGACAGCCCACTTGGAGTTTGCCAAAATGCACTTAAGGAATTCTCAGACCTTGAGAAACAAGATTCTCTGGTCTGATGAACTCTTTGGCCTGAATGCCAAGCGTCACGTCTGGAGGAAACCTGGCACCATCCCTACGGTGAAGCATGGTGGTGGCAGCATCATGCTGTGGGGATGTTTTTCAGTGGCAGGGACTGGGAGACTAGTCAGGATCAAGGGAAAGATGAACGGAGCAAAGTACAGAGAGATTCTTGATAAAAACCTGCTCCAGACCGCTCAGGATCTCAGACTAGGGCGAAGGTTCACCTTCCAACAGGACAACGACCCTAAGCACACAGCCAAGACAATGCAGGAGTGGCTTCGGGACAAGTCTCTGAATGTCCTTGAGTGGCCCAGCCAGAGCCGAGACTTGAACCCGATCGAACATCTCTGAAGAGACCTGAAAATAGCTGTGCAGCGATGCTCCCCATCCAACCTGACAGAGCTTGAGAGGATCTGCAGAGAAGAATGGGAGAAACTCCCCAAATACAGGTGTGCCAAGCTTGTAGCATCATACCCAAGAAGACTCAAGGCTGTAATCGCTGCCAAAGGTGCTTCAACAAAGTACTGAGTAAAGGGTCTGAATACTTATGTAAATATAATATTTCAGGGTAAAAAAGAAATAAAAAATGCAACTAATTCTAAAAACCAGTTTTAACGTTGTCATTATGGGGTATTGTGTGTAGATTGATGAAGGGGGAAAAAAAAACAATTTAATCCATTTTAGAATAAGGCTGTAACCTAACAAAATGTGGAAAAAGTAAAGGGGTCTGAATACTTTCCGAATGCGCTGTATGTACTGGTATGTAATCTTTTCCTAGAGAATACTTACGGAGCTTCACACTTGGCAAAGGATCCCTTGGAATCCTTCCCACAGTTCCCATAGGGATCTCCTGCTGAGTTGACTCTCTCAAAGCAGATCCCTGGGGCTGGCTTGGCTCCTATCAGGCATACATGGGGACACATAACATCAAGACACACTGTAACTCCTTGGCTTTATCTGATTTATCAAGACACACTTGTAACTCCTTGGCTTTATCTGATTTATCAAGACAACTCCTTGGCTTTATCTGGCTTGAGTCTTTCTGTGATTCCTCACATCCTCTCTCCTCACCTCCTTCTCAAACCCATTAGGAAGAGCAGTTTCAGGGCTCCTCTCCTCTGACATCGCATCCGTGTTTTGAGAAGAAGACTAGGATAGAGGTTGCCAGGAATCCAGGCCAGGGAAATAATCTGTAGTCAGACTGGGACATCTTCTCTCTCAGTGTTGTACAACTGCTTATTCACTCCTAACTGCGGGAGTTTTCCCACCGAGACTTCTGGAAAACCTGGGAATTTTTTGGAGAGTTAATAGAATTTCGCATTCCCTGCTCTCCACTCACCCTGGCCCCAGAGAGTGATGCACTGCTGCTCGTGTGTCTGGCAGATGCCGTTGTAGCAGTGTCCGTCCACGTTGTGGCAGGTGTGCCCATCGTGCAGGTATACATTAGCAGGGCAATGGGGGTTGGCGCCGGTACAGAACTCTGGCAGGTCACATGAGTTACTGGAATCCCTGCACGGGGTGCCCGCTGGTTTCAGCTACAGACAGGTAGGCAGACAGACAGACAGACAGACAGGCAGACAGATAAGGAGCTGAGGCCTTGAGAGGCATGGAGGTCTGAAGTCTAAGAGAAACAGAAGAGGACAGACTATTGAGCTTACCTACTACTAACCCTAACTACCCTAACTACTACATATGATTATAGAGTATCAACCAAACAACTTTAACCCCTCTGATACCCCTATGTCTATAGGCTAAGCCATTTTGTGTGTGTGTGTGAGAGTGTGGGTGTGTGAGAGTGTGTGTGTGTGAGAGTGTGTGTGTGTGTGTGTGTGTGTGAGAGAGTGTGTGTGTGTGTGTGTGTGTGTGTATGTGAGAGTTTGTGTGAGAGTGTGTGTGTGTGTGTGTATGTGTGTGTGAGTGAGTGAAGCAGGGCTCCCTTGCAAAAGAGACATAGTCTCAACGGGACTTCCTTGTGAAAATAAAAGGTTAAATAAGATGTGAGTTGAAATTAGGGCTGTTGGCCAGCCGGTCAGTCAGTCTCCTACCAGGCAGTCATGACAGCACTGTCCGTGAGCACACACAGCATCCCGCTTCAGAGTACAGGTTGTTGCATTACAGCATGGGTTCATACACTCCTGGAGAGAGGAGAGGAGAGAGGGGGGAGAGGGGGAGAGGGGGGAGAGGGGGAGAGGGGGAGAGGGGAGAGGGGAGAGGGGGGAGAGAGGGGGGAGAGGAGAGAGGGGAGAGAGGGGAGAGAGGAGAGAGGGGAGAGAGGGGGGAGAGGGGAGAGAGGAGGGGAGAGAGGGGGGAGAGGGGGAGAAGGGGAGGAGGGGAGAGGAGAGGGGGGGGAGAGGGGGAGAGCGGGAGGAGAGGGGAGAGAGACGAGAGGTAGGGGAAGAGAGGAGGGGAGAGAGGGGGGAGAGGGGGAGAGCGGGAGGAGAGGGGAGTGAGACGAGAGGTAGGGGAAGAGAGGAGGGGAGGGGAAGGAGGCGAGGGAAGGAAGGAGAGGAGAGGAGGGAGGGAGATGAGAGGGAGAAGGGGGTTACAAGCCACACAGATTAGATTTCATCTGAGAACACATGCACAGCTCTAATATTATCAGAGGGAACCCCACGCCAGGCCGTATTACATTCCTCCTCTCCTCACTGGCAGAGGTCAGACAGTCAGGAAGACTTACTTCCTAGAAGGATTTCTTCAACAACAGCTTCCGACAGGGAACACAATCCCAGGTCCCCGTTGATGTAACATATCGTCTGTGGAACAGTGGAGGTATGTACATCTGGTCTACATTAGACATTATCAGAACCCTGCACTCTACCAATCAGCAGCTCTGGAACCCTACACTCTACCAATCAGCAGCTCTGGAACCCTGCACTCTACCAATCAGCAGCTCTGGAACCCTGCACTCTACCAATCAGCAGCTCTGGAACACTACACTCTACCAATCAGCAGCTCAGGAACCCTGCACTCTACCAATCAGCAGCTCTGGAACCCTGCACTCTACCAATCAGCAGCTCTGGAACACTACACTCTACCAATCAGCAGCTCAGGAACCCTGCACTCTACCAATCAGCAGCTCTGGAACCCTGCACTCTACCAATCAGCAGCTCTGGAACCCTGCACTGTACCAATCAGCAGCTCTGGAATCATGCACTCTACCAATCAGCAGCTCTGGAATCATGCACTCTACCAATCAGCAGCTCTGGAACCCTGCACTCTACCAATCAGCAGCTCTGGAACCCTGCACTCTACCAATCAGCAGCTCTGGAACCCTGCACTCTACCAATCAGCAGCTCTGGAACCCTGCACTCTACCAATCAGCAGCCCTGGAACCCTGCACTGTACCAATCAGCAGCCAGGGAACCCTGCACTCTACCAATCAGCAGCTCTGGAACTCTGCACTGTACCAATCGGCAGCCAGGGAACCCTGCACTGTACCAATCAGCAGCTCTGGAACCCTGCACTCTACCAATCAGCAGCTCAGGAACCCTGCACTGTACCAATCAGCAGCTCTGGAACCCTGCACTCTACCAATCAGCAGCTCTGGAACCCTGCACTCTACCAATCAGCAGCCCTGGAACCCTGCACTGTACCAATCAGCAGCCAGGGAACCCTGCACTCTACCAATCAGCAGCTCTGGAACACTACACTCTACCAATCAGCAGCTCAGGAACCCTGCACTCTACCAATCAGCAGCTCTGGAACCCTGCACTCTACCAATCAGCAGCTCTGGAATCATGCACTCTACCAATCAGCAGCTCTGGAACCCTGCACTGTACCAATCAGCAGCTCTGGAATCATGCACTCTACCAATCAGCAGCTCTGGAATCATGCACTCTACCAATCAGCAGCTCTGGAACCCTGCACTCTGTCAATCAGCAGCTCTGGAACCCTGCACTCTACCAATCAGCAGCTCTGGAACCCTGCACTCTACCAATCAGCAGCTCTGGAACCCTGCACTCTACCAATCAGCAGCTCTGGAACCCTGCACTGTACTAATCAGCAGCTCTGGAACCCTGCACTCTACCAATCAGCAGCTCTGGAACCCTGCACTCTACCAATCAGCAGCTCTGGAACCCTGCACTCTACCAATCAGCAGCTCTGGAACCCTGCACTCTACCAATCAGCAGCTCTGGAACCCTGCACTGTACCAATCAGCAGCTCTGGAACCCTGCACTCTACCAATCAGCAGCTCTGGAACCCTGCACTCTACCAATCAGCAGCGCTGGAACCCTGCACTCTACCAATCAGCAGCTCTGGAACCCTGCACTCTACCAATCAGCAGCTCTGGAACCCTGCACTCTACCAATCAGCAGCTCTGGAACCCTGCACTCTACCAATCAGCAGCCCTGGAACCCTGCACTGTACCAATCAGCAGCCAGGGAACCCTGCACTCTACCAATCAGCAGCTCTGGAACTCTGCACTGTACCAATCAGCAGCCAGGGAACCCTGCACTGTACCAATCAGCAACTCTCTGGTTCTCCTCTCAGTCTGATGGAGATGGATGGGAGGGGAGCGGGGGGGGTCAAGCCCCAGTTCAGCTCTGTGTTGAGCTATGAGTGTTCCTTCTTTCCCCATCACCATGAAGCCAGTTGTAATGCTGGAGTGGGAGTGGGGCTGTGGACGAAGCTGGCAGTGGCAGGGGAGAGAGCAGAGAGCTGACACCACTATGGTTGACACCACAGACCTTACCCTTCCAGAGCTCATTTCAGCCTGAAAACCATTAAGGGCCTGTTCGTTCCCAAGGCTGTGGGGACTAGGACGGGAGTAGGGAGAGTCACGCTAAGAAAGGACACGTGTGGGAAGAACGACGCTGGGTTTTAATGAGACTCTGGCGACCGTGGTGGCGGCCGCAGATCTGTTCTGTGGTCATCTGTCTGCACCTCCTGTACGCTCTGATCTGCTAGTCCAGTTAGGCTTCACTCTGCTCTGTTCTCCTCTCCTCTGATCTGCTAGTCCAGTTAGGCTTCACTCTGCTCTGTTCTCCTCTCCTCTGATCTGCTAGTCCAGTTAGGCTTCACTCTGCTCTGTTCTCCTCTCCTCTGATCAGCTAGTCCAGTTAGGCTTCACTCTGCTCTGTTCTCCTCTCCTCTGATCTGCTAGTCCAGTTTGGCTTCACTCTGCTCTGTTCTCCTCTCCTCTGATCTGCTAGTCCAGTTAGGCTTCACTCTGCTCTGTTCTCCTCTCCTCTGATCTGCTGTCCAGTTAGGCTTCACTCTGCTCTGTTCTCCTCTCCTCTGATCTGCTAGTCCAGTTTGGCTTCACTCTGCTCTGTTCTCCTCTCCTCTGATCTGCTAGTCCAGTTAGGCTTCACTCTGCTCTGTTCTCCTCTCCTCTGATCTGCTAGTCCAGTTAGGCTTCACTCTGCTCTGTTCTCCTCTCCTCTGATCTGCTAGTCCAGTTAGGCTTCACTCTGCTCTGTTCTCCTCTCCTCTGATCTGCTAGTCCAGTTAGGCTTCACTCTGCTCTGTTCTCCTCTCCTCTGATCTGATCTGCTAGTCCAGTTAGGCTTCACTCTGCTCTGTTCTCCTCTCCTCTGATCTGATCTGCTAGTCCAGTTAGGCTTCACTCTGCTCTGTTCTCCTCTCCTCTGATCTGCTAGTCCAGTTAGGCTTCACTCTGCTCTGTTCTCCTCTCCTCTGATCTGCTAGTCCAGTTAGGCTTCACTCTGCTCTGTTCTCCTCTCCTCTGATCTGCTAGTCCAGTTAGGCTTCACTCTGCTCTGTTCTCCTCTCCTCTGATCTGCTAGTCCAGTTAGGCTTCACTCTGCTCTGTTCTCCTCTCCTCTGATCTGCTAGTCCAGTTAGGCTTCACTCTGCTCTGTTCTCCTCTCCTCTGATCTGATCTGCTAGTCCAGTTAGGCTTCACTCTGCTCTGTTCTCCTCTCCTCTGATCTGCTAGTCCAGTTAGGCTTCACTCTGCTCTGTTCTGCTCTCCTCTGATCTGCTAGTCCAGTTAGGCTTCACTCTGCTCTGTTCTCCTCTCCTCTGATCTGCTAGTCCAGTTAGGCTTCACTCTGCTCTGTTCTCCTCTCCTCTGATCTGCTAGTCCAGTTAGGCTTCACTCTGCTCTGTTCTCCTCTCCTCTGATCTGATCTGCTAGTCCAGTTAGGCTTCACTCTGCTCTGTTCTCCTCTCCTCTGATCTGCTAGTCCAGTTAGGCTTCACTCTGCTCTGTTCTCCTCTCCTCTGATCTGCTAGTCCAGTTAGGCTTCACTCTGCTCTGTTCTCCTCTCCTCTGATCTGCTAGTCCAGTTAGGCTTCACTCTGCTCTGTTCTCCTCTCCTCTGATCTGCTAGTCCAGTTAGGCTTCACTCTGCTCTGTTCTCCTCTGATCTGATCTGCTAGTCCAGTTAGGCTTCACTCTGCTCTGTTCTCCTCTCCTCTGATCTGATCTGCTAGTCCAGTTAGGCTTCACTCTGCTCTGTTCTCCTCTCCTCTGATCTGCTAGTCCAGTTAGGCTTCACTCTGCTCTGTTCTGCTCTCCTCTGATCTGCTAGTCCAGTTAGGCTTCACTCTGCTCTGTTCTCCTCTCCTCTCCTCTGATCTGCTAGTCCAGTTAGGCTTCACTCTGCTCTGTTCTCCTCTCCTCTGATCTGCTAGTCCAGTTAGGCTTCACTCTGCTCTGTTCTCCTCTCCTCTGATCTGCTAGTCCAGTTAGGCTTCACTCTGCTCTGTTCTCTCCTCTGATCTGATCTGCTAGTCCAGTTAGGCTTCACTCTGCTCTGTTCTCCTCTCCTCTGATCTGCTAGTCCAGTTAGGCTTCACTCTGCTCTGTTCTCCTCTCCTCTGATCTGCTAGTCCAGTTAGGCTTCACTCTGCTCTGTTCTCCTCTCCTCTCCTCTGATCTGCTAGTCCAGTTAGGCTTCACTCTGCTCTGTTCTCCTCTGATCTGATCTGCTAGTCCAGTTAGGCTTCACTCTGCTCTGTTCTCTCCTCTGATCTGATCTGCTAGTCCAGTTAGGCTTCACTCTGCTCTGTTCTCCTCTCCT
Organism: Coregonus lavaretus; assembly: GCF_964263955.1. Lineage (NCBI taxonomy): Eukaryota > Metazoa > Chordata > Actinopteri > Salmoniformes > Salmonidae > Coregonus > Coregonus lavaretus. Next base: position 123,859 of record NW_028165477.1, on the reverse strand, counting down.
CTGATCTGCTAGTCCAGTTAGGCTTCACTCTGCTCTGTTCTCCTCTCCTCTGATCTGCTAGTCCAGTTAGGCTTCACTCTGCTCTGTTCTCCTCTCCTCTGATCTGCTAGTCCAGTTAGGCTTCACTCTGCTCTGTTCTCCTCTCCTCTGATCTGCTAGTCCAGTTAGGCTTCACTCTGCTCTGTTCTCCTCTCCTCTGATCTGCTAGTCCAGTTAGGCTTCACTCTGCTCTGTTCTCCTCTCCTCTGATCTGCTAGTCCAGTTAGGCTTCACTCTGCTCTGTTCTCCTCTCCTCTGATCTGATCTGCTAGTCCAGTTAGGCTTCACTCTGCTCTGTTCTCCTCTCCTCTGATCTGCTAGTCCAGTTTGGCTTCACTCTGCTCTGTTCTCCTCTCCTCTGATCTGCTAGTCCAGTTAGGCTTCACTCTGCTCTGTTTTCCTCTCCTCTGATCTGCTAGCCCAGTTTGGTCCACTTTGCTCCCATCTGCTTAACTCTGCTGTGTTCTGAGACCTTTATTAACGTTGGCTACAGGCCTGCTAGCCTGACGTCATACTCTCTGTTTGGGTACAGGGACAGGACAGGGATAGGACAGGGACAGGGACAGGGACAGGGACAGGACAGGGACAGGACAGGACAGGAGAGGGACAGGACAGGGACAGGAGAGGGACAGGACAGGGACAGGGACGGGACAGGGACAGGGACGGGACAGGGACAGAGACAGAGACAGAGACAGAGACAGAGACAGGGACAGGAGAGGGACAGGGACAGGGACAGGGACAGGAGAGGGACAGGAGAGGGACAGGGACAGGGACAGGGACAGGACAGGAAGAGGAGAGGGACAGGAGAGGGACGGGAGAGGGACAGGGACAGGGACAGGACAGGACAGGGACAGGACAGGAGAGGGACAGGAGATGGACAGTGACAGGGACAGGGACAGGACAGGAACAGGAAAGGGACAGGAGAGGGACGGGAGAGGGACAGGGACAGGGACAGGGACAGGGACAGGGACAGGGACAGGGACAGGACAGGACAGGACAGGGACAGGACAGGAGAGGGACAGGAGATGGACAGCGACAGGGACAGGGACAGGACAGGAACAGGAAAGGGACAGGAGAGGGACGGGAGAGGGACAGGGACAGGAGAGGGACAGGGACAGGGACAGGGACAGGAGAGGGACAGGAGAGGGACAGGGACAGGGACAGGAGAGGGACGGGAGAGGGACAGGGACAGGAGAGGGACAGGGACAGGAGAGGGACAGGAGAGGGACAGGAGAGGGACAGGGACAGGGACAGGACAGGGACAGGACAGGGACAGGGACAGGACAGGACAGGGACAGGAGAGGGACAGAGACAGGGACAGGGACAGGGACAGGAGAGGGACAGGGACTGGGACTGGGACAGGGACAGAGACAGGGACAGGAGAGGGACAGGGACAGGGACAGGAGAGGGACAGGACAGGGACAGGGACAGGAGAGGGACAGGGACAGGGACAGGGACAGAGATAGGGACAGGGACAGGGACAGGGACAGGGACAGGGACAGGAGAGGGACAGGAGAGGGACAGGAGAGGGACAAGGACAGGGACAGGGACAGGGACAGGAGAGGAACAGGGACTGGACAGGGACAGGGACAGGAGAGGGACAGGAGGGGGACGGGAGAGGGACAGGGACAGGGACAGGGACAGGACAGGACAGTGACAGGACAGGGACAGGAGAGTGACAGCGACAGGGACAGGGACAGGGACAGGGACAGGACAGGGACAGGACAGGGATGGGACAGGAACAGGAGAGGGACAGGAGAGGGACGGGACAGGGACAGGGACAGGAGAGGGACAGGACAGGGACAGGGACAGGACAGGGACAGGGACAGGGACAGGGACAGGGTCGGGACAGGGACAGGGACAGGAGAGGGACAGGACAGGGACAGGACAGGGACAGGGACAGGGACAGGACAGGAACAGGAGAGGGACAGGAGAGGGACGGGACAGGGACAGGAGAGGGACAGGACAGGGACAGGGACAGGACAGGGACAGGGACAGGGACAGGGTCGGGACAGGGACAGGGACAGGAGAGGGACAGGAGAGGGACAGGAGAGGGACAGGAGAGGGACAGGAGAGGGACAGCGACAGGGACAGGGACAGGACAGGAACAGGAGAGGGACAGGAGAGGGACGGGACAGGGACAGGGACAGGGTCGGGACAGGGACAGGGACAGGAGAGGGACAGGACAGGGACGGGACAGGGACAGGACAGGGACAGGACAGGGACAGAGACAGGGACAGGACAGGGACAGGGACAGGGACAGGGACAGGACAGGGACAGGGACAGGGACAGGGACAGGAGAGGGACAGGGACAGGGACAGGGACATTTTGAGACCAGAGGAAACAGAAACCCAAAACATTTGTTAATTAACTATTTACTGTAATGTATTACATCAGGGTGATAGAGTGAGTGATGTGAGGCTACCTTCTTTCTCTTCCAGAGCTGGGCCAGAACATTTCAGAGCTGAGGCCAGAACCTCACCATTACAGGTAGAGAGAACAGAGTCACTGAGCACAGAGGAGGAGGTAATGCCAACACGTTTCAATAATTCAGTCAATGACAGCTTGAGCTGCCAGCTATGTCTCCCTTTCCTTTCAGAGTTGTGTTAATCCTCTTCTATTCTCCCACAAATTGTGTGTGTGTGTGTGTGTGTGTGTGTGTGTGTGTGTGTGTGTGTGTGTTGACTAAATGTATTCAGTCGTATCTTTGAGCTTTTCTCTGAAGACTGAGAAGAGGAAAAGCTTGTTTTTTTGTTAGTATTTTAAGAGCTGCTGCACAGATTCACTGCTATTTACGTCTTCAGAGATACCGTATGTCACTTTGTGCTGTGGTTCTTTATTCATGGCACAGCCACAGAAAACCTCCCCAAGGGGGTTGTTCATTTCATTTGTCTCAAACTGGAGATCATGTGCTAAGGAACTATGAATCATGACAGAATGGACCGGGGTTGAGATCATGTGCTGAGGAACTATGAATCACGACAGAATGGGACAGGGTTGAGATCATGTGCTAAGGAACTATGAATCATGACAGAATGGAACAGGGTTGAGATCATGTGCTAAGGAACTATGAATCATGACAGAATGGGGCAGGGTTGAGATCATGTGCTAAGGAACTATGAATCATGACAGAATGGGACAGGGTTGAGATCATGTGCTAAGGAACTATGAATCATGACAGAATGGGACAGGGTTGAGATCATGTGCTAAGGAACTATGAATCATGACAGAATGGAACAGGGTTGAGATCATGTGCTAAGGAACTATGAATCATGACAAAATGGACCGGGGTTGAGATCATGTGCTAAGGAACTATGAATCATGACAGAATGGAACAGGGTTGAGATCATGTGCTAAGGAACTATGAATCATGACAGAATGGGGCAGGGTTGTAGTACACAATTCCAGTCCCCGTCTACTATACAGTAAAGCCCTTTCCAAGCCAAGCTGCACTGCACTGGCCTCGTTACGTTGCTGGAACTGTGCTGTTCCTGTCCCATTCCATCCCTGTCCCATTTTGTGCGACTTTTTCTAATCATAGTCTCACACCTCATGTAGCCTAGCCCATAGGCCTATATGTTTTGATAAGGTTTGTATCACAACTAAAGTGGCCAAATACCTTCTTAAAAAAAAGCTTTACAATGAGTGTAGAAGCGCGTGCGTTTCAAGTTTGGGGAAGATCATTTTCACTTTTGCTGTTCGTTAGGCCGACTCATCATGATGGCTGACGAAAAGTAAATGTGGATAGTTCTTCCAATATCTTCAATATGCGCCTCGGAATTGGGAATTGGATAAGGACACATGCAGTTGCGTCCCCGATGTATCTGTCTTCACTTGTAGCCTGTGAGAAAGACCTGTTCACGAGACGGGCATTGGCTAATAAGAATTTAGATATCTGAGAGAGCCATGTGAGTGAGAGGTGCGTCGGAACACACAGCCGGGAGAAGGGAATTATAATTATTATAGTCAGCCCAAGGGCATACATTTTTTTTTTTTAGGTGTCATTAGGGCACACAAAGGGGATGCTGCCGGGAAATTTGAGGCATTATCAAGTGCTTGTCAAATTGTGAATGAGAGACTGATGAAGTGTGCAGCCTGCGCAAAAAAACAAAGCAGAGCTCATGCCCTTCATGTGACTTTTTTCAAATCATCATTAGAGTAGCATCATGCAGCCATAGAATGTATTAAAAATCAAAACATATAGCCCAACGCTTATATCACAACTAAAGTTGCATAAATAAACTCTAAATTAAGCATATAGGAGGACCTGTTTCTTTGTTAACCGCTCAACACAGAATAGCCGCATGTGCGCACTCCCTCAAATCGTTTGGAGAAAATATCCTTTCTATTTTATTCAGGTATGTTCAATTGTATTCTTCATACTATAAAATATTATAAAATAATGCCATGGAAATCTAAGCAAATCTTGTCTGCTAAATGAACTAGTGTAGCCAACACCTGTCCCATCCATCTCTGTCTCATTCTATCCCTGTTCCATTCTATCCCTGTCCCAACCCATCCTTGTCCCAATCCATCCCTGTCCCATTCTATCCCTGTCCCAAACCATCCCTGTCCCATTCTATCCCTGTCCCAAATCCATCCCTGTCCCATACCATCCCTGTCCCATACCATCCCTGTCCCATTCTATCCCTGTCCCATTCTTCCCTATCCCAATCCATCCCTGTCCCATTCTATCCCTGTCCCATGCGATCCCTGTCCCATTCCATCCCTGTCCCAAACCATCCCTGTCCCAATCCATCCCTGTCCCATTCTATCTCTGTCCCAATCCATCGGCCTTGGTAGTGTTAGACCACTTCCTAGCTCCACTCCTCTCAGAACAGCTTGGTTTGGTTCAGCTTGGCTCAGGACAGTAGTGGTTTGGTTCAGCTTGGCTCAGGACAGTAGTGGTTTGGTTCAGCTTGGCTCAGGACAGTAGTGGTTTGGTTCAGCTTGGCTCAGGACAGTAGTGGTTTGGTTCAGCTTGGCTCAGGACAGTAGTGTTAAAAGGGTATTAATGTGTCCCATCCCATTGCATCCCTACCATGGCATCACAGGACTACTTCCTACCTCCAGTTCTCCACAGTCACACTCCTCTCCTTCCTCCACGTATCCGTTGCCACACTTCTGTCCCCCGTAGAGCACCTTGACCTCAGGCATGTTGAACAGACACATCCCCACTCCCTTCTCCAGACTGGCAGCCAGATCCTTTATGCTACAGGAGCTGAATACTGTAGGGAATGGGTACCTGAAGAGGAGAGAGAGGAGAGCTACTGAATGCTGTAGGGAATGGGTACCTGAAGAGGAGAGAGGAGAGCTACTGAATACTGTAGGGAATGGATATCTGGGGAGGGTGGCTTGAGGAGGTGAAAAAGAAGAAGATGAAGATATGCACAAACGTTGAAGGGAAATGTGTCGTCTGTTTTATCCCAACCCCTCTGAAAGAAACACACACTAAGAGGTTAGAGAGGAGCAGAGGGCCAGAGACAGAGAGACAGACAGACAGACAGACAGAGAGAGAGAGAGAGAGAGAGAGAGAGAGAGAGAGAGAGAGAGAGAGAGAGAGAGAGAGCGAGAGAGAGAGAGAGAGCGAGAGAGAGAGAGAGAGAGAGTGAGAGAGAGAGAGAGAGAGAGAGAGAGAGGGAAAGGAGAAGGAAAGAGAGCAGGGGAGACAGAGAGAAAACAGGTTTAAGAGTTCATCCTTATCAGTCAGATTATAATCAGTTCTAGTGAGCGATAATCACAAAATCAATTAATTTATCAATTAACCACTAGAGCTGAACAGCCTCCCTAATGAGTTGCATCACTGTGTGAACAACATACTAGCGAGAGAGAGAAGAGGAGGATTTTAAGACAAAAGCTCATAAAAAGTTGTTCCCTCGCCAGGGTTGACCCATAAATCTAGAGAAGAAGAAAGAGGAATAGGTTGTTCAAGCCATAAATCTAGAGAAGAAGAAAGAGGAATAGGTTGTTCAACCCATAAATCTAGAGAAGAAGAAAGAGGAATAGGTTGACCCATTAATCTAGAGAAGAAGAAAGAGGAATAGGTTGTTCAACCCATAAATCCAGGGATTTTTTCACACTGTGTTTGGAGCGGGGGACAGAGAGGAGAGGGTGGTCTGCTGCTCTGTTCTGCTCCACAGGTAAACCAAACAGTGTGTGTGTGTTTGCCCTGGGCTCTGTCTGACAAAACCTGTTTTCCAGACCTCATACTGCTTTATGGAGCTCTGCTCTGGTAATAGACTGTAATGCTGGATGGCCATGTGGTGTACGTGAGAGAGTGTGTGTGTTTGTGTGTGTGTGTGCGGAGAGAGATTGTGTGTGTGCCTGCTGGTGTGTGTATGTACGTGAGTGTGTGTGTGTGTGCCTGTAAATGCAAAGTATGTGGTTCCTTACTGCCCATAGAATCTAAAGCAGTGTAGGTGTATTTGTGTGTTTGTGTGTGTGTGTGTGTGTGTATGTATGTGTGTGTGTGTGTGCATGTGCCTGTGTAAACGGTGTGAAATGACTAGCTAGTTAGCGATGCGTGCTAATAGCATTTCAATCGGTGATATCACTCGCTCTGAGACCTTGAAGTAGTTGTTTACCTTGCTCTGCAAGGGCCGTGGCTTTTGTGGAGCGATAGGTAACGATGCTTCGAGGGAGGCAGTTGTTGATGTGTTCAGAGGGTCCCTGGTTCGAGCCCAGGCTGGGGTAAGGTAGAGGGACGGAAGCAACACTGTTACACCTGCGTATTTGTGTGTGTGTGTGTGTGTGTGTGTGTCTGCCTGCCTGTGTGTGTTCAGCTTGCATGACAAAGCTCCCGTTGGACAGACAGACCCTCCTGAGGCCTGATGTGACAGCGTTGGGATGTGTGACTGGAGAAGAGTGCCCATCCTGCGGGAGCCAGTCCACCAATCATAACAGCTGGAAGTATAGACAGAGTTACATTCCAACGTCACACCTGACTGACTTACTCAATCACAGCTCTGTCTCCTCTATCCCCTCTGTCTCCTCTATCCCCTCTATCCCCTCTGTCTCCTCTGTCTCCTCTATCCCTCTGTCTCCTCTATCCCCTCTATCTCCTCTGTCTCCTCTATCCCCTCTATCCCCTCTGTCTCCTCTATCCCCTCTGTCTCCTCTATCCCCTCTGTCTCCTCTATCCCCTCTGTCTCCTCTATCCCCTCTATCTCCTCTGTCCCCTCTATCCCCTCTGTCTCCTCTGTCTCCTCTATCCCCTCTATCTCCTCTATCCCCTCTGTCTCCTCTGTCTCCTCTATCCCCTCTATCTCCTCCATCTCCTCCATCTCCTCCATCTCCTCCATCCCCTCCATCCCCTATGTCTCCTCTATCCCCTCTGTCTCCTCTATCCCCTCTCTCTCCTCTATCCCCTCTATCTCCTCCATCTCCTCTATCTCCTCTATCTCCTCTGTATCCTCCATCTCCTCCATCTCCTCTATCCCCTCTGTCTCCTCTATCTCCTCTATCCCCTCTGTCTCCTCTATCCCCTCTGTCTCCTCTATCTCCTCTATCCCCTCTGTCTCCTCTATCCCCTCTATCTCCTCTATCCCCTCTGTCTCCTCTATCCCCTCCACAATGAATGTTCATGCCTTGCTGCCGTCAAACACGCTGGAGTTCAGAGCATTTTACAATCCAATGAAACAAACACACAGACTCAACAAGAGAGAGACACCACATCAAGCAAGCCGCAGTCACAGACCCAGTGTATGTGAAAGACGGGCCAAATCAACTGAGCCGCACAGTCTGTCTGAGCTGGGTACACATGGACTCAGAAACATGTTCCAAGCTCCACCCATAATGGTTCCCTGGGGAATGATCCGGAACGTGCTGATGGTCTGCCTAACAGTCTTGAGGCCATTTGTTTGTGATGCTGATCAGAGACCTCTATTAGGCTACACGGGGGTCAGGAGTGAACATGGTAACGGCAGTCAATATGACATGACTCACTGCTCTACCATAATACCACTTTTATGATCCAAACAAAAGTTTGGACACACCTACTCATTCAAGGGTTTTTCTTTATTTTTACTATTTTCTACATTGTAGAATAATACTGAAGACATCAAAACTATGAAATAACACATATGGAATCATGTAGTAACCAAAAAGGGTTAAACAAATCAAAATATATTTAAGATTCTTCAAATAGCCACCATTTGCCTTGATGACAGCTCTTGGCATTTTCTCAACCAGCTTCACCTGGAATGCTTTTCCAACAGTCTTGAAGGAGTTCCCACATATGCTGAGCACTTGTTGGCTGCTTTTCCTTCACTCTGCCGTCCGACTCATCTCAAACCATCTCAATTGGGTTGAGGTCGGGGGATTGTGGAGGCCAGGTCATCTGATGCAGCACTCCATCACTCTCCTTCTTGGTCAAATAGCCCTTACACAGCCTGGAGGTGTGTTGGGTCATTGTCCTGTTGAAAAACAAATGATAGTCCCACTAAGCCCAAACCAGATGGGATGGATTATCACTGCAGAATGCTGTGGTAGCCATGCTGGTTAAGTGTGCCTTGAATTCTAAATAAATCACAGACAGTGTCACCAGCAAAGCACCCCCACACCATAACACCTCCTCCTCCATGCTTTACGGTGGGAACTACACATGCAGAGATCATCCGTTCACCTACAACGTGTTTCACAAAGACACAGCTGTTGGAATAAAAAATCTCCAATTTGGACTCCAGACCAAAGGACAAATTTCCACCTGTCTAATGTCCATTGCTTGTGTTTCTTGGCCAAAGAAAGTATCTTTAGTAGTGGTTTCTTTGCAGCAATTTGACCATTAAGGCCTGATTCACACAGTCTCCTCTGAACAGTTGATGTTGAGATGTGTCTGTTACTTGAAGTCTGTGAAGCATTTATTTGGGCTGCAATTTCTGAGGCTGGTAACTCTAATGAACTTATCCTCTGCAGCAGAGGTAACTCTGTGTCTTCCATTCCTGTGGCGGTCCTCATGAGCCAGTTTCATCATAGCGCTTGATGGTTTTTGCGACTGCAATTGAAGAAACTTTCAAAGTTCTTGAAATGTTCCGTATTGACTGACCTTCATGTCTTAAAGTAATGATGGACTGTTGTTTCTCTTTGCTTATTTGAGCTGTTCTTGCCATAATATGGACTTGGTCTTTTACCAAATAGGGCTATCTTCTGTATACCAACCCAACACAACTGATTGGCTCAAACGCATTAAGAAGGAAAGAAATTCCACAAATTAACTTTTAACAAGGCACACCTGTTAATTAAAATGAATTCCAGGTGACTACCTCATGAAGCTGGTTGAGAGAATGCCAAGAGTGTGCAAAGCTGTCATCAAGGCAAAGGCTGGTAATTTGAAGAATCTCATATATAAAATATATTTTGATTTGTTTAACACTTTTTTTTTATTACTACATGATTCCATATGTGTTATTTCATAGGTTTGATGTCTTCACTATTATTCTACAATGTAAAAAATAGTAAAAATAAAGAAAAACCCTTGAATGAGTAGGTGTGTCCAAACTTTCGACTGGTAGTGTATTTCCATCCACATAGTTGTAGAATAAAGGCCAGTGTGTATAACAAAGACACACTAACAGATCCTAG
>NW_028165477.1:109241-111741 GCF_964263955.1 Coregonus lavaretus | reverse complement strand
GAACTGGTTCTCATCCTAATCTTCTCTGTTCTATCCTGTTCTATCCTGGTTCTATCCTGTTCTATCCTGGTTCTATCCTGGTTCTATCCTGGTTCTATCCTGGTTCTTTCCTGTTCGATCCTGGTTCGATCCTGTTCTATCCTGGTTCTATCCTGGTTCTATCCTGTTCTATCCAGGTTCTATCCTGGTTCTATCCTGGTTCTATCCTGGTTATATCCTGGTTCTTTCCTGTTCTATCCTGGTTCGATCATGTTCTATCCTGGTTCGATCCTGTTCTATCCTGTTCTATCCAGGTTCTATCCTACTTCTATCCTGGTTCTTTCCTATTCTATCCTGGTTCTGACCTGTTCTATCCTGGTTCTATCCTGGTTCTATCCTGGTCTATCCTGGTCTATCCTGTTCTATCCTGTTCTATCCTGGTTCTATCCTGTTCTATCCTGATTCCATCCTGTTCTATCCTGTTCTATCCTGGTTCTATCCTGATTCTATCCTTTTCTATCCTGGTTCTATCCTGGTTCTATCCTGTTCTATCCTGGTTCTATCCTGGTTCTATCCTGTTCTATCCTGGTTCTCTCCTGGTTCTCTCCTGTTCTATCCTGGTTCTCTCCTGTTCTATCCTGGTTCTCTCCTGTTCTATCCTGGTTCTATCCTGTGCAATCCTGTTCTATCCTGTTCTATCCTGGTTCTATCCTGTTCTATCCTGGTTCTCTCCTGTTCTATCCAGGTTCTACCCTGGTTCTTTCCTATTCTATCCTGGTTCTGTCCTGTTCTATCCTGATTCTATCTTGTTCTATCCTGGTTCTATCCTGGTTCTATCCTGTTCTATCCTGGTTCTATCCTGTTCTATCCTGGTTCTATCCTGTTATATCCTGATTCCATCCTGTTCTATCCTGTTCTATCCTGATTCTATCCTGGTTTTATCCTGGTTCTATCCTGGTTCTATCCTGGTTCTATCCTGTTCTATCCTGATTTCCATCCTGTTCTATCCTGGTTCTATCCTGGTTCTATCCTGATTCTATCCTGTTCTATCCTGTTCTATCCAGGTTCTATCCTACTTCTATCCTGGTTCTTTCCTATTCTATCCTGGTTCTGTCCTGTTCTATCCGGTTCTATCCTGTTCTATCCTGGTTCTATCTTGTTCTATCCTGGTTCTATCCTGGTTCCATCCTGTTCTATCCTGGTTCTATCCTGTTCTATCCTGGTTCTCTCCTGGTTCTCTCCTGTTCTATCCTGGTTCTATCCTGTTCTATCCTGGTTCTATCCTGTTCTATCCTGGTTCTCTCCTGTTCTATCCTGTTCTATCCAGGTTCTACCCTGGTTCTTTCCTATTCTATCCTGGTTCTGTCCTGTTCTATCCTGTTCTATCCTGGTTCTATCTTGTTCTATCCTGTTCTATCCTGGTTATATCCTGTTCTATCCTGGTTCTATCCTGGTTCTATCCTGTTCTATCCTGGTTCTATCCTGATTCTATCCTTGTTCTATCCTGATTCTATCCTGTTCTATCCAGGTTCTATCCTACTTCTATCCTGGTTCTATCCTGTTCTATCCTGGTTCTATCCTGTTCTATCCTGGTTCTCTATCCTGATTCCATCCTGTTCTATCCTGGTTCTATCCTGGTTCTATCCTGATTCTATCCTGGTTCTATCCTGGTTATATCCTGGTTATATCCTGATTCTATCCTTTTCTATCCTGGTTCTATCCTGGTTCTATCCTGGTCTATCCTGGTTCTATCCTGTTCTATCCTGTTCTATCCTGGTTCTATCCTGGTTATAATCATGTTCTATCCTGATTCCATCCTGTTCTATCCTGGTTTCTATCTTGGTTCTATCCTGGTTCTATCCTGATTCTATCCTTTTTATCCTGTTTCTATCCTCTTTCTATCCTGGTTCTATCCTGGTTCTATCCTGGTTCTATCCTGATTATATCCTTTTCTATCCTGGTTCTATCCTGGTTCTATCCTGTTCTATCCTTTTCTATCCTGGTTCTATCCTGTTTCTATCCTGGTTCTATCCTGTTTACATCTGGTTAATCCTGTTCTATCCTGATTCAATAGTGGAGTCTACTGCTCTATGGACTGAGCTGAGCCTGTCCTACTGGAGTCTAGTGGAGTCTACTGCCTCTATGGACTGAGCTGAGCCTGTCCTACTGGAGTCTAGTGGAGTCTACTGCTCTATGGACTGAGCTGAGCCTGTCCTACTGGAGTCTAGTGGAGTCTACTGCTCTATGGACTGAGCTGAGCCTGTCCAACTGGAGTCTAGTGGAGTCTACTGCTCTATGGACCTGAGCTGTAGCCAGCTCCTATGGCCCTTTTCTCATATTTCCCTCTATCTTTCTCTCGCTCAATTTCAATTTAATGTTTCAACTCAAAGGGGCTTTATTGGCATGGGAAACATATGTTTACATCGCCACAGCAAGTCAAATAGATAATAAACAATAAATATTAACAGTATCTCTCTCTCTCTCTCTCTCTCTCTCTCTCTCTCTCTCTCTCTCTCTCTCT
>NW_028165477.1:70000-107500 GCF_964263955.1 Coregonus lavaretus | reverse complement strand
AGAGAGGAGGAGAAGAGAGGAGAGGAGGAGAAGAGAGGAGGGGAGAGGAGAAGAGAGGAGGGGAGAGGAGAAGAGAGGAGGGGAGAGGAGGGGAGAGGAGGGGAGAGGAGAAGAGAGGAGAGGAGAGGAGGGGAGAAGAGGGGATAGGAGGGGAGAAGAGGGGATAGGAGGGGAGAAGAGAGGAGGGGAGAAGAGAGGAGGGGAGAGGAGGGGAGAAGAGAGGAGGGGAGAAGATGGGAGAGGAGAGGAGAGGAGAGGAGGAGAGAGGAGAGGAGGGGAGAGGAGAGGAGAAGAGAGGAGGGGAGAAGAGAGGAGGGGAGAAGAGAGGAGGGGAGAAGAGAGGAGGGGAGAGGAGAGGAGAGGAGGAGAGAGGAGAGGAGGGGAGAGGAGAGGAGAAGAGAGGAGGGGGAGAAGAGAGGAGGGGAGAAGAGAGGAGGGGAGAGGAGGGGAGGGGAGAGGAGAGGAGAGGAGAGGAGAGGAGAGGAGAGGAGAGGAGAGGAGAGGAGAGGAGAGGAGAGGAGAGGAGAGGAGAGGAGAGGAGAGGAGAGGAGAGGAGAGGAGAGGAGAGGAGAGGAGGGGAGAAGAGAGGAGGGGAGAGGAGAGGAGAGGAGAGGAGATGCAGGGAGAAGTTTTTTTTTGCTGCTGACAGTCTCACTGCAGCAAAGGGTCTCTTCGTTTCAGCGTTTCATCAAATCTCTGGAAAGAAATGAAAGACTCACTGCAACACCTCGCCTGCATCCCAAATTGCCCCCTGCCGTTTGGGACACATCCCTCTTCTTCTAACCCAGGTGTCCTTCACAGAAACACCTCAGTATCCTGCATTTACTGGACATCAGAGAGAATCATGGGATTTTCACCACTGCCTTATTAGGGTCCTAGGATCTGTTAGTGTGTCTTTGTTATACACACTGGCCTTTATTCTACAACTACAGTGGGGAGAACAAGTATTTGATACACTGCCGATTTTGCAGGTTTTCCTACTTACAAAGCATGTAGAGGTCTGTCATTTTTATCATAGGTATACTTCAACTGTGAGAGACAGAATCTAAAACAAAAATCCAGAAAATCACATTGAATGATTTTTAAGTAATTCATTTGCATTGTATTGCATGACATAAGTATTTGATCACCTACCAACCAGTAAGAATTCCGTCTCTCACAGACCTGTTAGTTTTTCTTTAAGAAGCCCTCCTGTTCTCCACTCATTACCTGTATTAACTGCACCTGTTTGAACTCATTACCTGTATAAAAGACACCTGTCCACACACTCAATCAACCTCTCCACAATGGCCAAGACCAGAGAGCTGTGTAAGGACATCAGGGATACAATTGTAGACCTGCACAAGGCTGGGATGGGCTACAGGACAATAGGCAAGCAGCTTGGTGAGAAGGCAACAACTGTTGCCGCAATTATTAGAAAATGGAAGAAGTTCAAGATGACGGTCAATCACCCTCGGTCTGGGGCTCCATGCAAGATCTCACCTCGTGGGGCATCAATGATCATGAGGAAGGTGAGGGATCAGCCCAGAACTACACGGCAGGACCTGGTCAATGACCTGAAGAGAGCTGGGACCACAGTCTCATAGAAAACCATTAGTAACACACTACGCCGTCATGGATTAAAATCCTGCAGCGCACGCAAGGTCCCCCTGCTCAAGCCAGCGCATGTCCAGGCCCGTCTGAATTTTGCCAATGACCATCTGGATGATCCAGAGGAGGAATGGGAGAAGGTAATGTGGTCTGATGAGACAAAAATTGAGCTTTTTGGTCTAAACTCCACTCGCCGTGTTTGGAGGAAGAAGAAGGATGAGTACAACCCCAAGAACACCATCCCAACCTTGAAGCATGGAGGTGGAAACATCATTCTTTGGGGATGCTTTTCTGCAAAGGGGACAGGACGACTGCACCGTATTGAGGGGAGGATGGATGGGGCCATGTATCGCGAGATCTTGGCCAACAACCTCCTTCCCTCAGTAAGAGCATTGAAGATGGGTCGTGGCTGGGTCTTCCAGCATGACAACGACCCGAAACACACAGCCAGGGCAACTAAGGAGTGGCTCCGTAAGAAGCATCTCAAGGTCCTGGAGTGGCCTAGCCAGTCTCCAGACCTGAACCCAATAGAAAATCTTTGGAGGGAGCTGAAAGTCCGTATTGCCCAGCGACAGCCCCGAAACCTGAAGGATCTGGAGAAGGTCTGTATGGAGGAGTGGGCCAAAATCCCTGCTGCAGTGTGTGCAAACCTGGTCAAGACCTACAGGAAACGTATGATCTCTGTAATTGCAAACAAAGGTTTCTGTACCAAATATTAAGTTCTGCTTTTCTGATGTATCAAATACTTATGTCATGCAATAAAATGCAAATGAATTACTTAAAAATCATACAATGTGATTTTCTGGATTTTTGTTTTAGATTCCGTCTCTCACAGTTGAAGTGTACCTATGATAAAAATTACAGACCTCTACATGCTTTGTAAGTAGGAAAACCTGCAAAATCGGCAGTGTATCAAATACTTGTTCTCCCCACTGTATGTGGATGGAAATACACTACCAGTCGAAAGTTTGGACACACCTACTCATTCAAGGGTTTTTCTTTATTTTTACTATTTTTTACATTGTAGAATAATAGTGAAGACATCAAACCTATGAAATAACACATATGGAATCATGTAGTAATAAAGAAAAGTGTTAAACAAATCAAAATATATTTTATATATGAGATTCTTCAAATTACCAGCCTTTGCCTTGATGACAGCTTTGCACACTCTTGGCATTCTCTCAACCAGCTTCATGAGGTAGTCACCTGGAATTCATTTTAATTAACAGGTGTGCCTTGTTAAAAGTTAATTTGTGGAATTTCTTTCCTTCTTAATGCGTTTGAGCCAATCAGTTGTGTTGGGTTGGTATACAGAAGATAGCCCTATTTGGTAAAATACCAAGTCCATATTATGGCAAGAACAGCTCAAATAAGCAAAGAGAAACAACAGTCCATCATTACTTTAAGACATGAAGGTCAGTCAATACGGAACATTTCAAGAACTTTGAAAGTTTCTTCAATTGCAGTCGCAAAAACCATCAAGCGCTATGATGAAACTGGCTCATGAGGACCGCCACAGGAATGGAAGACACAGAGTTACCTCTGCTGCAGAGGATAAGTTCATTAGAGTTACCAGCCTCAGAAATTGCAGCCCAAATAAATGCTTCACAGACTTCAAGTAACAGACACATCTCAACATCAACTGTTCAGAGGAGACTGTGTGAATCAGGCCTTCATGGTCGAATTGCTGCAAAGAAAGCACTACTAAAGATACTTTCTTTGGCCAAGAAACACAAGCAATGGACATTAGACAGGTGGAAATTTGTCCTTTGGTCTGGAATCCAAATTGGAGATTTTTGGTTCCAACCGCCGTGGCTTTGTGAGACATGGTGTGGGTGAACAGATGATCTACGCATCTGTATTTCCCACCGTAAAGCATGGAGGAGGAGGTGTTATGGTGTGGGGGTGCTTTGCTGGTGACACTGTCTGTGATTTATTTAGAATTCAAGGCACACTTAACCAGCATGGCTACCACAGCATTCTGCAGTGATAATCCATCCCATCTGGTTTGGGCTTAGTGGGACTATCATTTGTTTTTCAACAGGACAATGACCCAACACACCTCCAGGCTGTGTAAGGGCTATTTGACCAAGAA
Source organism: Coregonus lavaretus (assembly GCF_964263955.1). Classification (NCBI taxonomy): domain Eukaryota; kingdom Metazoa; phylum Chordata; class Actinopteri; order Salmoniformes; family Salmonidae; genus Coregonus; species Coregonus lavaretus. Next base: position 103,812 of record NW_028165477.1, on the reverse strand, counting down.
GGAGAGTGATGGAGTGCTGCATCAGATGACCTGGCCTCCACAATCCCACGACCTCAACCCAATTGAGATGGTTTGGGATGAGTCGGACGGCAGAGTGAAGGAAAAGCAGCCAACAAGTGCTCAGCATATGTGGGAACTCCTTCAAGACTGTTGGAAAAGCATTCCAGGTGAAGCTGGTTGAGAAAATGCCAAGAGCTGTCATCAAGGCAAATGGTGGCTATTTGAAGAATCTTAAATATATTTTGATTTGTTTAACACTTTTTGGTTACTACATGATTCCATATGTGTTATTTCATAGTTTTGATGTCTTCACTATTATTCTACAATGTAGAAAATAGTAAACATAAAGAAAAACCCTTGAATGAGTAGGTGTGTCCAAACTTTTGTTTGGATCATAAAAGTGGTATTATGGTAGAGCAGTGAGTCATGTCATATTGACTGCCGTTACCATGTTCACTCCTGACACCCGTGTAGCCTAATAGAGGTCTCTCATCAGCATCACAAACAAATGGCCTCAAGACTGTTAGGCAGACCATCAGCACGTTCCGGATCATTCCCCAGGGAACCATTATGGGTGGAGCTTGGAACATGTTTCTGAGTCCATGTGTACCCAGCTCAGACAGACTGTGCGGCTCAGTTGATTTGGCCCGTCTTTCACATACACTGTGTCTGTGACTGTGGCTTGCTTGATGTGGTGTCTCTCTCTTGTTGAGTCTGTGTGTTTGTTTCATTGGATTGTAAAATGCTCTGAACTCCAGCGTGTTTGACGGCAGCAAGGCATGAACATTCATTGTGGAGGGGATAGAGGAGATTGAGGGGATAGAGGAGACAGAGGAGACAGAGGGGATAGAGGAGAGAGAAGGTGACAGAGGGGATAGAGGAGACAGAGGAGTCGGAGGGGATAGAGGAGACAGAGGGGATAGAGGAGATAGAGGGCATAGAGGAGATAGAGGAGACAGAGGGGATAGAGGAGACAGAGGCGTCGGAGGGGATAGAGGAGACAGAGGGGATAGAGGAGACAGAGGGGATAGAGGGGATAGAGGAGACAGAGGGGATAGAGGGCATAGAGGAGCCAGAGGGGATAGAGGAGACAGAGGAGACAGAGGGGATAGAGGAGACAGAGGAGTCGGAGGGGATAGAGGGGATAGAGGAGACAGAGGGGATAGAGGAGACAGAGGGGATAGAGGAGACAGAGGGGATAGAGGAGACAGAAGGATAGAGGAGACAGAGGAGATAGAGGAGACAGAGGAGATAGAGGGCATAGAGGATACAGAGGAGACAGAGGGGATAGAGGGGATGGAGGAGACAGAGGGAATAGAGGAGACAGAGGGAATAGAGGAGACAGAGGGAATAGAGGGGACGGAGGGGATAGAGGGGACAGAGGAGACAGAGGGGATAGAGGAGATAGAGGAGACAGAGGGAATAGAGGGGATAGAGGGGATAGAGGGGATGGAGGAGAAAGAGGAGACAGAGGGAATAGAGGGGATAGAGGGGATAGAGGGGATGGAGGAGACAGAGGGGATGGAGGAGATAGAGGGGATAGAGGAGACAGAGGGGATATAGGGGATAGAGGAGATATAGGAGACAGAGGGGATAGAGGAGACAGAGGGAATAGAGGGGATAGAGGAGACAGAGGGGATAGAGGGGATAGAGGAGATAGAGGAGACAGAGGGGATAGAGGGAATAGAGGGGATAGAGGAGGCAGAGGGAATAGAGGGAATAGAGGGAATAGAGGGGAAAGAGGGGATAGAGGAGATGGAGGGGATAGAGGAGACAGAGGAGATAGAGGAGACAGAGGGGATAGAGGGGACAGAGGGGGCAGAGGAGACAGAGGAGATAGAGGAGACAGAGGGGATGGAGGAGACAGAGGGGATAGAGGGGATAGAGGGAATAGAGGGGATAGAGGAGACAGAGGGGATAGAGGGGATAGAGGAGACAGAGGAGATATAGGAGACAGAGGGGATAGAGGAGATAGAGGAGATAGAGGGAATAGAGGAGACAGAGGGAATAGAGGAGACAGAGGGGATAGAGGAGACAGAGGGGATAGAGGAGATAGAGGAGACAGAGGGGATAGAGGGAATAGAGGGGATAGAGGAGACAGAGGGGATAGAGGGGATAGAGGAGACAGAGGAGATATAGGAGACAGAGGGGATAGAGGAGATAGAGGAGATAGAGGAGACAGAGGAGATAGAGGAGACAGAGGGGATAGAGGAGACAGAGGGAATAGAGGAGACAGAGGGGATGGAGGGGATAGAGGGGATAGAGGAGATAGAGGAGATAGAGGAGACAGAGGGAATAGAGGGGATAGAGGGGATAGAGGGGATGGAGGAGAAAGAGGAGACAGAGGGAATAGAGGGGATAGAGGGGATAGAGGGGATGGAGGAGACAGAGGGGATAGAGGGGATGGAGGAGACAGAGGGGATGGAGGAGATAGAGGGGATAGAGGAGACAGAGGGGATATAGGGGATAGAGGAGATATAGGAGACAGAGGGGATAGAGGAGACAGAGGGAATAGAGGGGATAGAGGAGACAGAGGGGATAGAGGGGATAGAGGAGATAGAGGAGACAGAGGGGATAGAGGGAATAGAGGGGATAGAGGAGGCAGAGGGAATAGAGGGAATAGAGGGAATAGAGGGGATGGAGGGGATAGAGGAGATGGAGGGGATAGAGGAGACAGAGGAGATAGAGGAGACAGAGGGGATAGAGGGGACAGAGGGGGCAGAGGAGACAGAGGAGATAGAGGAGACAGAGGGGATGGAGGAGACAGAGGGGATAGAGGGGATAGAGGGAATAGAGGGGATAGAGGAGAAAGAGGGGATAGAGGGGATAGAGGAGACAGAGGAGATATAGGAGACAGAGGGGATAGAGGAGATAGAGGAGATAGAGGAGACAGAGGGAATAGAGGAGACAGAGGGGATAGAGGAGACAGAGGGGATAGAGGAGATAGAGGAGACAGAGGGGATAGAGGGAATAGAGGGGATAGAGGAGACAGAGGGGATAGAGGGGATAGAGGAGACAGAGGAGATATAGGAGACAGAGGGGATAGAGGAGATAGAGGAGATAGAGGAGACAGAGGAGATAGAGGAGACAGAGGGGATAGAGGAGACAGAGGGAATAGAGGAGTAGGAGGGGATGGAGGGGATAGAGGGGATAGAGGAGATAGAGGAGATAGAGGAGACAGAGGGGATAGAGGAGATAGAGGAGACAGAGGGAATAGAGGAGTCAGAGGGAATAGAGGAGACAGAGGGGATAGAGGAGACAGAGGGGATAGAGGGGATAGAGGAGATAGAGGAGACAGAGGGGATAGAGGAGATAGAGGGGATAGAGGAGATATAGGAGACAGAGGGGATAGAGGAGACAGAGGGGATAGAGGAGACAGAGGGAATAGAGGAGGAAGAGGGGATAGAGGAGACAGAGGGAATAGAGGAGACAGAGGGAATAGAGGAGACAGAGGGGATAGAGGAGACAGAGGGGATAGAGGAGATAGAGGAGAGAGAGGGGATAGAGGGGACAGAGGAGACAGAGGAGACAGAGGGGATAGAGGAGATAGAGGGAATAGAGGAGACAGAGGGAATAGAGGGGATAGAGGAGACAGAGGGGATAGAGGAGACAGATGGGATAGAGGGGATAGAGGAGACAGAGGGGATAGAGGAGACAGATGGGATAGAGGGGATAGAGGAGACAGAGGAGATAGAGGAGATAGAGGGGATAGAGGAGACAGAGGGGATAGAGGGCATAGAGGAGATAGAGGAGACAGAGGGGATAGAGGAGACAGAGGTGTCGGAGGGGATAGAGGAGACAGATGGGATAGAGGGGATAGAGGAGACAGAGGGGATAGAGGGCATAAAGGAGACAGAGGGGATAGAGGAGACAGAGGAGACAGAGGGGATAGAGGAGTCGGAGGGGATAGAGGGGATAGAGGAGACAGAGGGGATAGAGGAGACAGAGGGGATAGAGGAGACAGAGGGGATAGAGGATACAGAGGGGATAGAGGAGACAGAGGGGATAGAGGAGACAGAGGGGATAGAGGAGACAGAAGGATAGAGGAGACAGAGGAGATAGAGGAGACAGAGGAGATAGAGGGCATAGAGGATACAGAGGAGATAGAGTGAATAGAGGAGACAGAGGGGATGAGGAGATAGAGGAGACAGATGGGAAAGAGAGGATAGAGGAGATAGAGGAGACAGAGGGGATAGAGGGGATGGAGGAGCCAGAGGGGATGGAGGAGACAGAGGGAATAGAGAAGACAGAGGGAATAGAGGAGACAGAGGGGATAGAGGAGATAGAGGGGACAGAGGGAATAGAGGGGATAGAGGGGATAGAGGGGATGGAGGAGACAGAGGGGACAGAAGGGATAGAGGGGATAGAGGAGACAGAGGGGATAGAGGAGACAGAGGGGATAGAGGAGACAGAGGGATAGAGGAGACAGAGGGGATAGAGGAGACAGAGGGGATAGAGGAGACAGAGGGGATAGAGGAGATAGAGGAGACAGAGGGGATAGAGGAGACAGAGGGGGTAGAGGAGACAGAGGGAATAGAGGAGCCAGAGGGGATAGAGGGGATAGAGGAGACAGAGTAGATAGAGGGGATAGAGGAAATAGAGGAGACAGAGGGGATAGAGGAGACAGAGGAGACAGAGGGGATAGAGGAGACAGAGGGGATAGAGGAGACAGAGGGGGTAGAGGAGACAGAGGAGATAGAGGGGATAGGGGAGACAGAGGGGATAGAGGAGACAGGGGAGACAGAGGGGATAGAGGAGACAGAGGGAATAGAGGAGACAGAGGAGATAGAGGGAATAGAGGAGACAGAGGGGATAGAGGGGATAGAGGGGATAGAGGGAATAGAGGATAGAGGGGATAGAGGGGATAGAGGGGATAGAGGAGACAGAGGAGACAGAGGAGATAGAGGGGATAGAGGAGATATAGGAGACAGAGGGGATAGAGGAGACAGAGGAGACAGAGGGGATAGAGAAGACAGAGGGGATAGAGGAGATAGAGGAGACAGAGGAGATAGAGGGGATAGGGGAGACAGAGGGGATAGGGGAGACAGAGGAGACAGAGGAGACAGAGGGGATAGAGGAGACAGAGGGGATAGAGGAGATAGAGGAGACAGAGGAGACAGAGGGGACAGAGGGGATAGAGGGGGTAGAGGAGACAGAGGGGATAGAGGAGATAGAGGAGACAGAGGGAATAGAGGAGCCAGAGGGGATAGAGGAGACAGAGGAGATAGAGGGGATAGAGGAGACAGAGGAGACAGAGGAGATAGAGGAGACAGAGGGGATAGAGGAGACAGAGGGAATAGAGGGAATAGAAGGGATAGAGGGAATAGAGGGGATAGAGGAGACAGAGGGGATAGAGGAGACAGAGGGGATAGAGGAGACAGAGGGGATAGAGGAGATAGAGGGGATAGAGGAGATAGAGGAGACAGAGGGGACAGAGGGGATAGAGGAGATAGAGGAGACGGAGGGGATAGAGGAGACAGAGGGAATAGAGGAGACAGAGGGGATAGAGGGAATAGAGGAGACAGAGGGGATAGAGGAGATAGAGGAGACAGAGGAGATGGAGGAGACAGAGGGGATAGAGGGAATATAGGAGACAGAGGGGATAGAGGAGACAGAGGAGACAGAGGGGATAGAGGAGACAGAGGGGATAGAGGAGACAGAGGGGGTAGAGGAGACAGAGGAGATAGAGGGGATAGGGGAGACAGAGGGGATAGAGGAGACAGGGGAGACAGAGGGGATAGAGGAGGAGAGGGAATAGAGGAGACAGAGGAGATAGAGGGAATAGAGGAGACAGAGGGGATAGAGGGGATAGAGGGGATAGAGGGAATAGAGGATAGAGGGGATAGAGGGGATAGAGGGGATAGAGGAGACAGAGGAGACAGAGGAGATAGAGGGGATAGAGGAGATATAGGAGACAGAGGGGATAGAGGAGACAGAGGAGACAGAGGGGATAGAGGAGACAGAGGGGATAGAGGAGATAGAGGAGACAGAGGAGATAGAGGGGATAGGGGAGACAGAGGGGATAGGGGAGATAGAGGAGACAGAGGAGACAGAGGGGATAGAGGAGACAGAGGGGATAGAGGAGATAGAGGAGACAGAGGAGACAGAGGGGACAGAGGGGATAGAGGGGGTAGAGGAGACAGAGGGGATAGAGGAGATAGAGGAGACAGAGGGAATAGAGGAGCCAGAGGGGATAGAGGAGACAGAGGAGATAGAGGGGATAGAGGAGACAGAGGAGACAGAGGAGATAGAGGAGACAGAGGGGATAGAGGAGACAGAGGGAATAGAGGGAATAGAAGGGATAGAGGGAATAGAGGGGATAGAGGAGACAGAGGGGATAGAGGAGACAGAGGGGATAGAGGAGACAGAGGGGATAGAGGAGATAGAGGGGATAGAGGAGATAGAGGAGACAGAGGGGACAGAGGGGATAGAGGAGATAGAGGAGACGGAGGGGATAGAGGAGACAGAGGGAATAGAGGAGACAGAGGGGATAGAGGGAATAGAGGAGACAGAGGGGATAGAGGAGATAGAGGAGACAGAGGAGATGGAGGAGACAGAGGGGAAGGTGGGGACAGAACTGTGATTGAGTAAGTCAGTCAGGTGTGACGTTGGAATGTAACTCTGTCTATACTTCCAGCTGTTATGATTGGTGGACTGGCTCCCGCAGGATGGGCACTCTTCTCCAGTCACACATCCCAACGCTGTCACATCAGGCCTCAGGAGGGTCTGTCTGTCCAACGGGAGCTTTGTCATGCAAGCTGAACACACACAGGCAGGCAGACACACACACACACACAAACAAATACGCAGGTGTAACAGTGTTGCTTCCGTCCCTCTACCTTACCCCAGCCTGGGCTCGAACCAGGGACCCTCTGAACACATCAACAACTGCCTCCCACTAAGCATCGTTACCTATCGCTCCACAAAAGCCACGGTCCTTGCAGAGCAAGGTAAACAACTACTTCAAGGTCTCAGAGCGAGTGATGTCACCGATTGAAATGCTACTAGCACGCATCGCTAACTAGCTAGTCATTTCACACCGTTTACACATGCACATGCACACACACACACACACACACACATACATACACACACACACACACACATACACACACACACACACACAAACACACAAATACACCTACACTGCTTTAGATTCTATGGGCAGTAAGGAACCACATACTTTGCATTTACAGGCACACACACACACACTCACGTACATACACACACCAGCAGGCACACACACAATCTCTCTCCGCACACACACACACACACACACACTCTCTCACGTACACCACATGGCCATCCAGCATTACAGTCTATTACCAGAGCAGAGCTCCATAAAGCAGTATGAGGTCTGGAAAAAAGGTTTTGTCAGACAGAGCCCAGGGCAAACACACACACACTGTTTGGTTTACCTGTGGAGCAGAACAGAGCAGCAGACCACCCTCTCCTCTCTGTCCCCCGCTCCAAACACAGTGTAAAAAAATCCCTGGATTTATGGGTTGAACAACCTATTCCCCTTTCTTCTTCTCTAGATTTATGGGTTGAACAACCTATTCCTCTTTCTTCTTCTCTAGATTTATGGGTTGAACAACCTATTCCTCTTTCTTCTTCTCTAGATGTATGGGTTGAACAACCTATTCCTCTTTCTTCTTCTCTAGATGTATGGGTTGAACAACCTATTCCTCTTTCTTCTTCTCTAGATTTATGGGTTGAACAACCTATTCCTCTTTCTTCTTCTCTAGATTTATGGGTCAACCCTGGCGAGGGAACAACTTTTTATGAGCTTTTGTCTTAAAATCCTCCTCTTCTCTCTCTCTCGCTAGTATGTTGTTCACACAGTGATGCAACTCATTAGGGAGGCTGTTCAGCTCTAGTGGTTAATTGATAAATTAATTGATTTTGTGATTATCGCTCACTAGAACTGATTATAATCTGACTGATAAGGATGAACTCTTAAACCTGTTTTCTCTCTGTCTCCCCTGCTCTCTTTCCTTCTCCTTGCCTTTCTCTCTCTCTCTCTCTCTCTCTCTCTCTCTCTCTCTCTCTCTCTCAATTCAATTTCAATTTCAATTTAAGGGCTTTATTGGCATGGGAAACGTATTGTTAACGTTGCCAAAGCAAGTGAAGTAGATAGTAAACAAAAGTGAAATAAACAATAAATATTAACAGTAAACATTACACTCAGAAGTTTCAAAAGAATAAAGACATTTCAAATGTCATATTATGTATATATACCGTGTTGTAACAATGTGCAAATAGTTAAAGTACAAATGGGAAAATAAATAAACATAAATATGGGTTGTATTTACAATGGTGTTTGTTCTTCACTGGTTGCCCTTTTCTTGTGGCAACAGGTCACAAATCTTGCAGCTGTGATGGCACACTGTGGTTTTTCACCCAGTAGATAAGGGAGTTTATCAAAATTGGGTTTGTTTTCGAATTCTTTGTGGATCGCTGTAATCTGAGGGAAATATGTGTCTCTAATATGGTCATACATTTGGCAGGAGGTTAGGAAGTGCAGCTCAGTTTCCACCTCATTTTGTGGGCAGTGTGCACATAGCCTGTCTTCTCTTGAGAGCCAGGTCTGCCTACGGCGGCCTTTCTCAATAGCAAGGCTATGCTCACTGAGTCTGTACATAGTCAAAGCTTTCCTTAAGTTTGGGTCAGTCACAGTGGTCAGGTATTCTGCCACTGTGTACTCTCTGTTTAGGGCCAAATAGCATTCTAGTTTGCTCTGTTTATTTGTTTGTTCTTTCCAATGTGTCAAGTAATTCTCTTTTTGTTTTCTCATGATTTGGTTGGGTCTAATTGTGTTGTTGTTGTTGTTGTTGTCCTGGGGCTGTGTGGGGTCTGTTTGTGTTTGTGAACAGAGCCCCAGGACAAGCTTACTTAGGGGTGTCACGGTTTCGGCCGAGGCTGCCTCTCTCCCTTGTTCGGGCAGGTTTCGGCGTTCGTCGTCTCCGGAATTCTAGCTGCCACCGCTGTATGTTTCATGTTCGTTTGCTTTTGTCTGTTTGTTTCCACACCTGTTTCTGTTTTGGCGTAATTAGTGTCCTATAAGTTTCTCGTTGTGTTTGTCTAGTGTTGTGGGTAATTATTTTCCGTCAGTTGTGTGTATTGCTCGGTTGAGCTTCTCTCCACTACGCTGGAGGATTTTCGCACCTGTTTGGGCGCTGTTACTTTTCGCCTTCGTGTGTATTTTTCGCCTTCGGGCAAAGTTGTCCTTTTGCCTTAGTTTGGGCAGTATTACAAGCCTTTGGAATTTCGTTCTGAGTCCTGCGTTTGATTCCACCATTGCACCTACAGCACGCCCTGACAGAATTACACACCATCAATGGAATCAGCAGGAGCCGAAGCAGCCCAGACGAGACTGGAGGCCCAGGTTCGGGACCAACGAGATCAGATCCTGCAGATGGGGACCGCCCTGCAGGAGGTGATTTCCACCATCCGAGGCTGGGGTACGCCTCCACCGCCTCCCTCCCTGCCAGCACCATCGGCCAGCCCGCCCATTCCAGCGCCGGAACCTCGAGGAGTCCGACTATCTCTCCCGAGGGCCTACGACGGAACCGCGGCTGGGTGTCAGGGATTCCTACTCCAGGTGGAGCTATACCTGGCCACAGTGCACCCGGCACCTTCGGGGCATGAGAGCGTGTCCGCCCTGATCTCCTGCCTGGCCGGAAAAGCGTTGGAGTGGGCCAACGCGGAGTGGAGGAAGATCGACGCCACGACGATTACCTACGACGAGTTCTCCCGCCGCTTCAGGGCGGGGTTTGACCATCCCCCGGAGGGGAAAGCGGCGGGGGAGCGTCTGGTCTTCCTCCGGCAGGGGAGGAGGAGTGCCCAGGAATTCGCTCTCGAATTCCGTACTCTAGCGGCAGATGCAGGGTGGAATGATCGGGCCCTCATCGATCTATACAGATGTAGCCTACGAGAGGACGTCCGTCGGGAGCTGGCTTGTAGGGACACCAGCCTCTCTTTCGACCAGCTGGTCGACATGTCCATCAGGCTGGATCACCTACTGGCTACCCGCGGACGTCCTGCGGAGGGTCCGTCCATTTCACCCTCCAGCGCCTCCGAGCCGTGTCCTATGGAGCTCGGGGGCGCTGGCGCTAGAGAGAGGAGGAGTCGGCAGGCTAGGGGGTCCATCCACTGCACCAACTGTGGTCGGGGAGGACACACCGCGGCTAGGTGCTGGGGATGGCCTCCTAGGGGAGATGACGACAGGTCCCGCACTGGGGATTCCCTCCAGGTGAGTAGGCGCCCCACTCACCCAGAGCTCACTGTTGCCCATTTTTGTATGCCTGTCAGTTTTCCACAGGTAGCACCTCATTCCCAGCATAAGGCGCTGGTAGATTCAGGCGCGGCTGGGAATTTTATTGATAAAAAGTTTTGTTTAGCGTTAGGGATTCCCCTTATTCCTGTTGATGTTCCTTTCCCCGTTCATGCCCTAGATAGTCGTCCGTTGGGTACGGGCTTAATCAGGGAAGTCACGGCGCCACTTAGGATGTGTGCGCAGGGGGATCATCAGGAGATGATTCAGCTGTTCCTGATTGACTCTCCTGCGTATCCGGTGGTGCTGGGCATGCCCTGGTTGAGTACCCATAACCCAGCTATTTCGTGGCAGGAGAGGGCTCTGATGGAGTGGTCTGCTCAGTGTGTGGGTAGATGTTTGGGCGTTTCCGTAGGGGCTACCTCGGTGGAGAGTCCAAACCAGGTGCCCGCATTGCACGTTCCACCTGAGTATGGGGATTTGGCTATTGCGTTTAGTAAGGCGAGGGCGACGCGGTTGCCACCCCATAGGCAGGGGGATTGTGCGATAGACCTCCAGGCAGGAGCTGCGCTCCCACGGAGCCATGTGTATCCTCTGTCTCAGGAGGAGAAGAAAGCTATGGAGATTTACATAGACGAATCTCTGAGACAAGGATACATACGGCCTTCCACTTCCCCTGCGTCCTCGAGTTTCTTTTTTGTGAAGAAAAAGGATGGTGGTTTGCGCCCGTGCATCGATTACCGTGGTCTCAATCAGATTACGGTGAAGTATAGTTATCCACTCCCGCTGATTGCGACCATGACTGAGTCGTTGCATGGGGCGCGTTTCTTCACGAAATTAGATCTCAGGAGCGCGTACAACTTGGTGCGCATCAGGGAGGGTGATGAATGGAAAACAGCCTTTAGTACCACCTCGGGCCATTACGAGTATCTGGTCATGCCATACGGGTTGATGAACGCTCCGTCAGTTTTCCAATCATTCGTGGATGAGATCTTCAGGGACATGCAGGGGCAGGGGGTGGTGGTGTACATTGATGACATTCTCGTGTACTCGCCTACCCGTGTCGAGCATGTGGCCCTGGTGCGTAGAGTGTTGCGGAGGCTGGTGGAGCACGACCTGTATGTGAAGGCAGAGAAGTGTCTGTTTTTCCAGGAGTCGGTCTCCTTTTTGGGTTATCAGTTGTCTGCGTCAGGGGTGAGGATGGAGGTAGACCGGGTGTCGGCCGTGCGTAATTGGCAAACACCAACCACTGTGAAGGAGGTGCAGCAGTTTTTGGGGTTTGCAAATTACTACAGGAGGTTTATCCGGGGTTTTGGACAGGTGGCAGCTCCCATCACGTCTCTGTTGAAGGGGGGTCCGGTGCGTCTGCAGTGGTCGGCCGAGGCGGACAGGGCGTTTGGGAGGCTGAAGGACCTGTTTACCTCGGCCCCGGTGCTGGCGCATCCGGATCCCTCTTTGCCGTTCCAGGTAGAGGTGGACGCGTCGGAGGCCGGTTTAGGAGCCGTGCTTTCACAACGGTCTGGCGCGCCACCTAAACTCCGCCCCTGTGCTTTTTATTCCAAGAAGCTCAGTCCGGCGGAGCGGAACTATGACGTAGGGGACAGGGAGCTGTTAGCCGTGGTACAGGCTCTAAAGGTGTGGAGGCACTGGCTTGAGGGGGCTCAACACCCTTTCCTCATTTTGACGGACCACCGTAACCTGGAGTACATCCGGGCGGCGAGGAGGCTGAACCCTCGCCAGGCAAGATGGAGTATGTTCTTGACCAGGTTTACTTTTAAGATCACGTACATCCCTGGGTCACAGAATGGCAAGGCAGATGCGCTGTCTCGGCGGTATGACACGGAGGAGAGGTCCGTGGAGCCCACTCCCATACTGCCTGAGTCGTGTCTGGTGGCACCGGTAGTGTGGGAGGTCGATGCTGAACTCGAGCGGGCGTTACGCACCGACCCTAGTCCACCACAGTGCCCGGAGGGTCGGAAGTACGTTCCGCTCGAGGTTCGGGATCGATTGATCTATTGGGCTCACACGTCACCCTCCTCTGGACATCCGGGTATCGGCCGGACAGTGCACTGTCTTAGTGCCAAGTACTGGTGGCCCACGTTGGCAAGGGATGTGAGGGTTTATGTTTCCTCCTGCTCGGTGTGCGCCCAGTGTAAGGCGCCTAGACATCTACCTAGGGGTAAGTTGCTACCCCTGCCCGTTCCACAACGACCATGGTCCCACCTCTCAGTGGACTTTATAACAGACCTTCCCCTCTCCCAAGGGAATACTACCATCCTGGTCGTTGTGGACCGGTTCTCTAAGGCCTGTCGTTTGCTCCCCATGCCGGGTCTTCCTACTGCCCTACAAACTGCCGAGGCACTGTTTACCCATGTGTTCCGGCACTACGGGGTACCCGAGGACATTGTGGCTGATCGGGGTCCCCAATTCACCTCCAGAGTCTGGAGAGCGTTTATGGAGCGGTTGGGGGTCTCGGTGAGCCTCACCTCGGGTTACCACCCGGAGAGTAATGGGCAGGTGGAACGCGTAAACCAGGATGTGGGTAGGTTTCTCAGAACATACTGCCAGGACCGGCCGGAGGAGTGGTCAAGGTACGTTCCCTGGGCCGAGATGGCCCAGAATTCCCTACGCCATTCCTCCACTAACCTAACTCCATTTCAATGTGTGTTAGGTTACCAGCCGGTTCTGGCACCCTGGCAGCAGAGCCAGATCGAGGCTCCTGCGGTGGATGAGTGGGCGCGGCGCTCGGAGGAGACTTGGAACGCTGCACACGTCCACCTGCAGCGGGCCCTCCGACGTCAGAAGGCGAGCGCTGATCTCCACCGCAGTGAGGCACCGGTGTACGCACCTGGTGATCGAGTCTGGCTCTCTACCAGAAACCTGCCCCTCCGCCTGCCCTGTCGGAAACTGGGTCGGCGGTTTGTAGGGCCATTTAAAGTCCTGAAAAGGTTGAACGAGGTATGTTATAGATTACAGCTACCTGTGGAGTATAAGTGTATTAACCCCTCGTTCCATGTGTCCCTTCTCAGGCCGGTGGTAGCGGGCCCACTCCAAGAAGATGAGATCTTGGAGACTCCTCCGCCCCCGTTGGACATCGAGGGGGCACCGGCGTACTCCGTGAGATCCATCTTGGATTCGAGACGTCGGATGGGGGGTCTCCAGTATCTAGTGGAGTGGGAGGGGTACGGTCCGGAGGAGCGGTGCTGGGTGCCGAGGAGAGACGTTTTGGACCCGTCGCTCCTGACGGAATTCCATCGGGGGCATCCGACGCGCCCTGCTCCGCGTCCTCCTGGTCGTCCCCGAGGCCGGAGTCGGCGCACGTCTGGAGCCGCGCGTCAAGGGGGGGGTACTGTCACGGTTTCGGCCGAGGCTGCCTCTCTCCCTTGTTCGGGCAGGTTTCGGCGTTCGTCGTCTCCGGAATTCTAGCTGCCACCGCTGTATGTTTCATGTTCGTTTGCTTTTGTCTGTTTGTTTCCACACCTGTTTCTGTTTTGGCGTAATTAGTGTCCTATAAGTTTCTCGTTGTGTTTGTCTAGTGTTGTGGGTAATTATTTTCCGTCAGTTGTGTGTATTGCTCGGTTGAGCTTCTCTCCACTGCGCTGGAGTATTTTCGCACCTGTTTGTGCGCAGTTACCATTGTCGCACCTGTTTGGGCGCTGTTACTTTTCGCCTTCGTGCGTATTTTTCGCCTTCGGGCAAAGTTGTCCTTTTGCCTTAGTTTGGGCAGTATTACAAGCCTTTGGAATTTCGTTCTGAGTCCTGCGTTTGATTCCACCATTGCACCTACAGCACGCCCTGACAAGGGGACTCTTCTCCAAGTTCATCTCTCTGTAGGTGATGGCTTTGTTATGGAAGGTTTGGGAATCGCTTCCTTTTAAGTGGTTATAGAATTTAACGGCTCTTTTCTGGATTTTGATAATTAGCGGGTATTGGCCTAATTCTGCTCTGCATGCATTATTTGGTGTTTTACGTTGTACACGGAGGATGTTTTTGCAGAATTCTGCATCCAGAGTCTCAATTTGGTGTTTGTCCCATTTTGTGAATTCTTGGTTGGTGAGCGGACCCCAGACCTCAGAACCATAAAGGGCAATGGGTTCTATAACTGATTCAAGTATTTTTAGCCAGATCCTAATTGGTATGTCAAATTTTATGTTCCTTTTGATGGCATAGAAGGCCCTTCTTGCCTTGTCTCTCAGATCGTTCACAGCTTTGTGGAAGTTACCTGTGGCGCTGATGTTTAGGCCGAGGTATGTATAGTTTTTTGTGTGCTCTAGGGCAACGGTGTCTAGATGGAATTTGTATTTGTGGTCCTGGCAACTGGACCTTTTTTGGAACACCATTATTTTTGTCTTACTGAGATTTACTGTCAGGGCCCAGGTCTGACAGAATATGTGCAGAAGATCTAGGTGCTGCTGTAGGCCCTCCTTGGTTGGTGACAGAAGCACCAGATCATCAGCAAACAGAAGACATTTGACTTCAGATTCTAGTAGGGTGAGGCCGGGTGCTGCAGACTGTTCTAGTGCCCTCGCCAATTCGTTGATATATATGTTGAAGAGGGTGGGGCTTAAACTGCATCCCTGTCTCACCCCACGGCCCTGTGGAAAGAAATGTGTGTGTTTTTTGCCAATTTTAACCGCACACTTGTTGTTTGTGTACATGGATTTTATATTGTCGTATGTTTTTCCCCCAACCCCACTTTCCATCAATTTGTATAGCAGACCCTCATGCCAAATTGAGTCAAAAGCTTTTTTGAAATCAACAAAGCATGAGAAGACTTTGCCTTTGTTTTGGTTTGTTTGTTTGTCAATTAGGGTGTGCAGGGTGAATACGTGGTCTGTCGTACGGTAATTTGGTAAAAAGCCAATTTGACATTTGCTCAGTACATTGTTTTCACTGAGGAAATGAACTAGTCTGCTGTTAATGATAATGCAGAGGATTTTCCCAAGGTTGCTGTTGACGCATATCCCACGGTAGTTATTGGGGTCAAATTTGTCTCCACTTTTGTGGATTGGGGTGATCAGTCCTTGGTTCCAAATATTGGGGAAGATGCCAGAGCTAAGGATGATGTTAAAGAGTTTAAGTATAGCTAATTGAAATTTGTGGTCTGTATATTTTATCATTTCATTGAGGATACCATCAACACCACAGGACTTTTTGGGTTGGAGGGTTTGTATTTTGTCCTGTAGTTCATTCAATGTAATTGGAGAATCCAGTGGGTTCTGGTAGTCTTTAATAGTTGATTCTAAGATTTGCATTTGATCATGTATATTTTTTTGCTGTTTGTTCTCTGTTATAGGGCCAAAAAGGTTGGAGAAGTGGTTTACCCATACATCTCAGTTTTGGATAGATAGCTCTTCGTGTTGTTGTTTGTTTAGTGTTTTCCAATTTTCCCAGAAGTGGTTAGAGTCTATGGATTCTTCAATTACATTGAGCTGATTTCTGACATGCTGTTCCTTCTTTTTCCGTAGTGTATTTCTGTATTGTTTTAGTGATTCACCATAGTGAAGGCGTAGGCTCAGGTTTTCTGGGTCTCTATGTTTTTGGTTGGATAGGTTTCTCAATTTCTTTCTTAGGTTTTTGCATTCTTCATCAAACCATTTATCACTGTTATTACTTTTCTTTGGTTTTCTGTTAGAGATTTTTAGATTTGATAGGGAAGCTGAGAGGTCAAATATACTGTTTAGGTTTTCTACTGCCAAGTTTACACCTTCACTATTACAGTGGAACGTTTTGTCCAGGAAGTTGTCTAGAATGGATTGAATTTGTTGTTTCCTAATTGTTTTTTGGTAGGTTTCAACACTACTTTCCTTCCATCTATAGCATTTCTTAATATTATTCAGTTCCTTTGGCTTTGATGCCTCATGATTGAGTATTGCTCTGTTCAAGTAGACTGTGATTTTGCTGTGGTCTGATAGGGGTGTCAGTGGGCTGACTGTGAACGCTCTGAGAGACTCTGGGTTGAGGTCAGTGATAAAGTAGTCTACAGTACTACTGCCAAGAGATGAGCTATAGGTGTACCTACCATAGGAGTCCCCTCGAAGCCTACCATTGACTATGGTTTTCTACTGCCAAGTTTACACCTTCACTATTACAGTGGAACGTTTTGTCCAGGAAGTTGTCTAGAATGGATTGAATTTGTTGTTTCCTAATTGTTTTTTGGTAGGTTTCATCTCTCTCTCTCTCTCTCTCTCTCTCTCTGTCTGTCTCTGGCCCTCTGCTCCTCTCTAACCTCTTAGTGTGTGTTTCTTTCAGAGGGGTTGGGATAACACAGACGACACATTTCCCTTCAACGTTTGTGCATATCTTCATCTTCTTCTTTTTCACCTCCTCAAGCCACCCTCCCCAGGTACCCATTCCCTACAGTATTCAGTAGCTCTCCTCTCTCCTCTTCAGGTATCCATTCCCTACTGTATTCAGTAGCTCTCCTCTCTCCTCTTCAGGTATCCATTCCCTACTGTATTCAGTAGCTCTCCTCTCTCTCCTCTTCAGGTATCCATTCCCTACTGTATTCAGTAGCTCTCCTCCCCAGGTACCCATTCCCTGCAGTATTCAGTAGCTCTCCTCCCCAGGTACCCATTCCCTGCAGTATTCAGTAGCTCTCCTCTCTCCTCTTCAGGTATCCATTCCCTACAGTATTCAGTAGCTCTCCTCTCTCTCCTCTTCAGGTACCCATTCCCTACAGTATTCAGTAGCTCTCCTCTCTCCTCTTCAGGTATCCATTCCCTGCAGTATTCAGTAGCTCTCCTCCCCAGGTACCCATTCCCTACAGTATTCAGTAGCTCTCCTCTCTCCTCCCCAGGTATCCATTCCCTGCAGTATTCAGTAGCTCTCCTCCCCAGGTATCCATTCCCTGCAGTATTCAGTAGCTCTCCTCCCCAGGTACCCATTCCCTGCAGTATTCAGTAGCTCTCCTCTCTCCTCCCCAGGTATCCATTCCCTACAGTATTCAGTAGCTCTCCTCTCTCCTCTTCGGGTACCCATTCCCTACAGTATTCAGTAGCTCTCCTCTCTCCTCCCCAGGTATCCATTCCCTACAGTATTCAGTAGCTCTCCTCTCTCCTCTTCAGGTACCCATTCCCTGCAGTATTCAGTAGCTCTCCTCTCTCTCCTCTTCAGGTACCTGTTCCCTGCAGTATTCAGTAGCTCTCCTCTTCAGGTACCCATTCCCTACAGTATTCAGTAGCTCTCCTCTTCAGGTATCCATTCCCTACAGTATTCAGTAGCTCTCCTCTCTCTCCTCTTCAGGTACCCATTCCCTACATTATTCAGTAGCTCTCCTCTCTCCTCTTCAGGTATCCATTCCCTGCAGTATTCAGTAGCTCTCCTCTCTCCTCTTCAGGTACCCATTCCCTGCAGTATTCAGTAGCTCTCCTCTCTCCTCTTCAGGTACCCATTCCCTACATTATTCAGCTCCTGTAGCATAAAGGATCTGGCTGCCAGTCTGGAGAAGGGAGTGGGGATGTGTCTGTTCAACATGCCTGAGGTCAAGGTGCTCTACGGGGGACAGAAGTGTGGCAACGGATACGTGGAGGAAGGAGAGGAGTGTGACTGTGGAGAACTGGAGGTAGGAAGTAGTCCTGTGATGCCATGGTAGGGATGCAATGGGATGGGACACATTAATACCCTTTTAACACTACTGTCCTGAGCCAAGCTGAACCAAAGCACTATTGTCCTGAGCCAAGCTGAACCAAACCACTATTGTCCTGAGCCAAGCTGAACCAAAGCACTATTGTCCTGAGCCAAGCTGAACCAAACCACTACTGTCCTGAGCCAAGCTGAACCAAACCACTACTGTTCTGAGCCAAGCTGAACCAAACCACTACTGTCCTGAGCCAAGCTGAACCAAACCACTACTGTTCTGAGCCAAGCTGAACCAAACCAAGCTGTTCTGAGAGGAGTGGAGCTAGGAAGTGGTCTAACACTACCAAGGCCAATGGATTGGGACAGGGATAGAATGGGACAGGGATGGATTGGGACAGGGATAGAATGGGACAGGGATGGATTGGGACAGGGATAGAATGGGACAGGGATGGATTGGGACAAGGATGGGTTGGGACAGGGATAGAATGGGACAGGGATAGAATGGGACAGGGATAGAATGGGACAGGGATGGATTGGGACAAGGATGGGTTGGGACAGGGATAGAATGGGACAGGGATGGAATGGGACAGGGATAGAATGGGACAGGGATGGATTGGGACAAGGATGGGTTGGGACAGGGATAGAATGGGACAGGGATGGAATGGGACAGGGATAGAATGGGACAGGGATGGATTGGGACAGAGATTGGTGGGACAGGGATGGATTGGGACAGGGATAGAATGGGACAGAGATGGATGGGACAGGTGTTGGCTACACTAGTTCATTTAGCAAACAAGATTTGCTTAGATTTCTGTGGCATTATTTTATAATATTTTATAGTATGAAGAATACAATTGAACATACCTGAATAAAATAGAAAGGATATTTTCTCCAAACGATTTGAGGGAGTGCGCACATGCGGCTATTCTGTGTTGAGCGGTTAACAAAGAAACAGGTCCTCCTATATGCTTAATTTAGAGTTTATTTATGCAACTTTAGTTGTGATATAAGCGTTGGGCTATATGTTTTGATTTTTAATACATTCTATGGCTGCATGATGCTACTCTAATGATGATTTGAAAAAAGTCACATGAAGTGCATGAGCTCTGCTTTGTTTTTTGCGCAGGCTGCACACACTTCATCAGTCTCTCATTCACAATTTGACAAGCACTTGATAATGCCTCAAATTTCCCGGCAGCATCCCCTTTGTGTGCCCTAATGACACCTAAAAAAAATAAATGTATGCCCTTGGGCTGACTATAATAATTATAATTCCCTTCTCCCGGCTGTGTGTTTTCCGACGCACCTCTCACTCACATGGCTCTCTCAGATATCTAAATTCTTATTAGCCAATGCCCGTCTCGTGAACAGGTCTTTCTCACAGGCTACAAGTGAAGACAGATACATCGGGGACGCAACTGCATGTGTCCTTATCCAATTCCCAATTCCGAGGCGCATATTGAAGATATTGGAAGAACTATCCACATTTACTTTTCGTCAGCCAACATGATGAGTAGGCCTAACGAACAGCAAAAGTGAAAATGATCTTCCACCAAACTTGAAACGCACACGCTTCTACACCCATTGTAAAGCTTTTTTTTTAAGAAGGTATTTGGCCACTTTAGTTGTGATACAAACCTTATCAAAACATATAGGCCTATGGGCTAGGCTACATGAGGTGTGAGACTATGATTAGAAAAAGTCACACAAAATGGGACAGGGATGGAATGGGACAGGGATGGAATGGGACAGGGATGGAATGGGACAGGGATGGAATGGGACAGGGATGGAATGAGACAGGGATGGGATGGGACAGGGATGGATTGGGACAGGGATGGAATGGGACAGGGATGGAATGGGACAGGGATGGAATGGGACAGGGATGGAATGGGACAGGGATGGAATGGGATAGGGATGGAATGGGACAGGGATAGAATGGGACAGGGATGGAATGGGATAGGGATGGAATGGGACAGGGATAGAATGGGACAGGGATGGAATGGGACAGGAATGGAATGGGACAGGAATGGAATGGGACAGGGATGGAATGGGACAGGGATGGAATGGGACAGGGATGGGATGGGACAGGGATGGAATGGGACAGGGATGGGATGGGACAGGGATGGATTGGGACAGGGATGGAATGGGACAGGGATGGAATGGGACAGGGATGGAATGGGACAGGGATGGAATGGGACAGGGATGGAATGGGACAGGGATGGAATGGGACAGGGATGGAATGGGACAGGGATGGAATGGGATAGGGATGGAATGGGACAGGGATAGAATGGGACAGGGATGGAATGGGATAGGGATGGAATGGGACAGGGATAGAATGGGACAGGGATGGAATGGGACAGGAATGGAATGGGACAGGAATGGAATGGGACAGGGATGGAATGGGACAGGGATGGAATGGGACAGGGATGGGATGGGACAGGGATGGATTGGGACAGGGATGGGATGGGACAGGGATGGAATGGGACAGGAACAGCACAGTTCCAGCAACGTAACGAGGCCAGTGCAGTACAGCTTGGCTTGGAAAAGGGCTTTACTGTATAGTAGACGTGGACTGGAATTGTGTACTACAACCCGGTCCCATTCTGTCATGATTCATAGTTCCTTAGCACATGATCTCAATCATGTCCCATTCTGTCATGATTCATAGTTCCTTAGCACATGATCTCAACCCTGTTCCATTCTGTCATGATTCATAGTTCCTTAGCACATGATCTCAACCCTGTTCCATTCTGTCGTGATTCATAGTTCCTTAGCACATGATCTCAACCCTTTCCTATTCTGTCATGATTCATAGTTCCTTAGCACATGATCTCAACCCTGTTCCATTCTGTCATGATTCATAGTTCCTTAGCACATGATCTCAACCCTGTCCCATTCTGTCATGATTCATAGTTCCTTAGCACATGATCTCAACCCTGTTCCATTCTGTCATGATTCATAGTTCCTTAGCACATGATCTCAACCCTGTCCCATTCTGTCATGATTCATAGTTCCTTAGCACATGATCTCAACCCTGTTCCATTCTGTCATGATTCATAGTTCCTTAGCACATGATCTCCAGTTTGAGACAAATGAAATAAACAAGCCCCTTGGGGAGGTTTTCTGTGGCTGTCAAAGTGACATACGGTATCTCTGAAGACGTAAATAGCAGTGCACCTGTGCAGCAGCTCTTAAAATACTAAACAAAAAAACAAGCTTTTCCTCTTCTCAGTCTTCAGAGAAAAACTCAAAGATACGACTGAATACATTTAGTCAACACACACACACACACACACACACACACACACACACACACACACACACACAATGTGTGGGAGAATAGAAGAGGATTAACACAACTCTGAAAGGAAAGGGAGACATAGCTGGCAGCTCAAGCTGTCATTGACTGAATTATTGAAACGTGTTGGCATTACCTCCTCCTCTGTGCTCAGTGACTCTGTTCTCTCTACCTGTAATGGTGAGGTTCTGGCCCCAGCTCTGAAATGTTCTGGCCCAGCTCTGGAAGAGAAAGAAGGTAGCCTCACATCACTCACTCTATCACCCTGATGTAATACATTACAGTAAATAGTTCATTAACAAATGTTTTGGATTTCTGTTTCCTCTGGTCTCAAAATGTCCCTGTCCCTGTCCCTGTCCCTGTCCCTGTCCCTGTCCCTGTCCCTGTCCCTGTCCCTGTCCCTCTCCTGTCCCTGTCCCTGTCCCTGTCCCTCTCCTGTCCCGTCCCTGTCCCGTCCCTGTCCCTGTCCCGTCCCCTCCTGTCCCTCTCCTGTTCCTTTCCT
Organism: Coregonus lavaretus; assembly: GCF_964263955.1. NCBI lineage: Eukaryota > Metazoa > Chordata > Actinopteri > Salmoniformes > Salmonidae > Coregonus > Coregonus lavaretus. The sequence goes on along the minus strand of NW_028165477.1, from coordinate 82,155 downwards.
GTCCCGTCCCTGTCCCATCCCTGTCCTGTCCCTCTCCTGTCCCTGTCCTGTCCCTGTCCCTGTCCCTCTCCTGTCCCTCTCCTGTCCCTGTCCCTCTCCTGTCCCTGTCCCGTCCCTGTCCCTGTCCCTGTCCCGTCCCCGTCCCTGTCCCTCTCCTGTCCCTGTCCCTGTCCCTGTCCCTCTCCTGTCCCTGTCCCTCTCCTGTCCCTGTCCCGTCCCTGTCCCGTCCCTGTCCCTCTCCTGTCCCTGTCCCTGTCCCTGTCCCTGTCCCTCTCCTGTCCCTGTCCCTCTCCTGTCCCTGTCCCTGTCCCTGTCCCTGTCCCGTCCCTGTCCCTCTCCTGTCCCTGTCCTTGTCCCTCTCCTGTCCCTGTCCCTGTCCCTCCCCTGTCCCTGTCCCTGTCCCTGTCCCTGTCCCTGTCCCTGTCCCTGTTCCTCTCCTGTCCCTCTCCTGTCCCTGTCCCTGTCCCTGTCCCTGTCCCTGTCCTGTCCCTGTCCCTGTCCTTGTCCTATCCCGTCCCTGTCCCTGTCCCTGTCCCGTCCCTGTCCCTCTCCTGTCCCTGTCCTTGTCCCTCTCCTGTCCCTGTCCCTGTCCCTGTCCCTCCCCTGTCCCTGTCCCTGTCCCTGTCCCTGTCCCTGTCCCTGTCCCTGTCCCTGTCCCTGTCCCTGTCCCTGTCCCTGTCCCTGTTCCTCTCCTGTCCCTGTCCCCCTCCTGTCCCTGTCCCTGTCCCTGTCCCTGTCCCTGTCCCTGTCCCTGTCCCTGTCCCTGTCCCTGTCCCTGTCCCTGTCCCTGTCCCGGTCCCTGTACCCAAACAGAGAGTATGACGTCAGGCTAGCAGGCCTGTAGCCAACGTTAATAAAGGTCTCAGAACACAGCAGAGTTAAGCAGATGGGAGCAAAGTGGACCAAACTGGACTAGCAGATCAGAGGAGAGGAGAACAGAGCAGAGTGAAGCCTAACTGGACTAGCAGATCAGAGGAGAGGAGAACAGAGCAGAGTGAAGCCAAACTGGACTAGCAGATCAGATCAGAGGAGAGAACAGAGCAGAGTGAAGCCTAACTGGACTAGCAGATCAGATCAGAGGAGAGAACAGAGCAGAGTGAAGCCTAACTGGACTAGCAGATCAGAGGAGAGAACCGAGCAGAGTGAAGCCTAACTGGACTAGCAGATCAGAGGAGAGGAGAACAGAGCAGAGTGAAGCCAAACTGGACTAGCAGATCAGAGGAGAGGAGAACAGAGCAGAGTGAAGCCTAACTGGACTAGCAGATCAGAGGAGAGGAGAACAGAGAAGAGTGAAGCCTAACTGGACTAGCAGATCAGAGGAGAGGAGAACAGAGCAGAGTGAAGCCAAACTGGACTAGCAGATCAGAGGAGAGGAGAACAGAGCAGAGTGAAGCCTAACTGGACTAGCAGATCAGATCAGAGGAGAACAGAGCAGAGTGAAGCCTAACTGGACTAGCAGATCAGAGGAGAGGAGAACAGAGCAGAGTGAAGCCAAACTGGACTAGCAGATCAGAGGAGAGGAGAACAGAGCAGAGTGAAGCCTAACTGGACTAGCAGATCAGAGGAGAGGAGAACAGAGCAGAGTGAAGCCTAACTGGACTAGCAGATCAGATCAGAGGAGAGAACCGAGCAGAGTGAAGCCTAACTGGACTAGCAGATCAGAGGAGAGGAGAACAGAGCAGAGTGAAGCCTAACTGGACTAGCAGATCAGAGGAGAGGAGAACAGAGCAGAGTGAAGCCTAACTGGACTAGCAGATCAGAGGAGAGGAGAACAGAGCAGAGTGAAGCCTAACTGGACTAGCAGATCAGAGGAGAGAACAGAGCAGAGTGAAGCCTAACTGGACTAGCAGATCAGAGGAGAGGAGAACAGAGCAGAGTGAAGCCTAACTGGACTAGCAGATCAGAGGAGAGAACAGAGCAGAGTGAAGCCTAACTGGACTAGCAGATCAGAGGAGAGGAGAACAGAGCAGAGTGAAGCCTAACTGGACTAGCAGATCAGATCAGAGGAGAGGAGAACAGAGCAGAGTGAAGCCTAACTGGACTAGCAGATCAGAGGAGAGGAGAACAGAGCAGAGTGAAGCCTAACTGGACTAGCAGATCAGAGGAGAGGAGAACAGAGCAGAGTGAAGCCTAACTGGACTAGCAGATCAGAGGAGAGGAGAACAGAGCAGAGTGAAGCCTAACTGGACTAGCAGATCAGAGGAGAGGAGAACAGAGCAGAGTGAAGCCTAACTGGACTAGCAGATCAGAGGAGAGGAGAACAGAGCAGAGTGAAGCCTAACTGGACTAGCAGATCAGAGGAGAGGAGAACAGAGCAGAGTGAAGCCTAACTGGACTAGCAGATCAGAGGAGAGGAGAACAGAGCAGAGTGAAGCCTAACTGGACTAGCAGATCAGAGGAGAGGAGAACAGAGCAGAGTGAAGCCTAACTGGACTAGCAGATCAGATCAGAGGAGAGGAGAACAGAGCAGAGTGAAGCCTAACTGGACTAGCAGATCAGAGGAGAGAACAGAGCAGAGTGAAGCCTAACTGGACTAGCAGATCAGAGGAGAGGAGAACAGAGCAGAGTGAAGCCTAACTGGACTAGCAGATCAGAGGAGAGGAGAACAGAGCAGAGTGAAGCCTAACTGGACTAGCAGATCAGAGGAGAGGAGAACAGAGCAGAGTGAAGCCTAACTGGACTAGCAGATCAGAGGAGAGAACAGAGCAGAGTGAAGCCTAACTGGACTAGCAGATCAGAGGAGAGAACCGAGCAGAGTGAAGCCTAACTGGACTAGCAGATCAGAGGAGAGGAGAGGAGAACAGAGCAGAGTGAAGCCTAACTGGACTAGCAGATCAGAGGAGAGAACCGAGCAGAGTGAAGCCTAACTGGACTAGCAGATCAGAGGAGAGGAGAACAGAGCAGAGTGAAGCCTAACTGGACTAGCAGATCAGAGGAGAGGAGAACAGAGCAGAGTGAAGCCTAACTGGACTAGCAGATCAGAGGAGAGGAGAACAGAGCAGAGTGAAGCCTAACTGGACTAGGAGATCAGAGGAGAGGAGAACAGAGCAGAGTGAAGCCTAACTGGACTAGCAGATCAGAGCGTACAGGAGGTGCAGACAGATGACCACAGAACATCTCTGCGGCCGCCACCACGGTCGCCAGAGTCTCATTAAAACCCAGCGTCGTTCTTCCCACACGTGTCCTTTCTTAGCGTGACTCTCCCTACTCCCGTCCTAGTCCCCACAGCCTTGGGAACGAACAGGCCCTTAATGGTTTTCAGGCTGAAATGAGCTCTGGAAGGGTAAGGTCTGTGGTGTCAACCATAGTGGTGTCAGCTCTCTGCTCTCTCCCCTGCCACTGCCAGCTTCGTCCACAGCCCCACTCCCACTCCAGCATTACAACTGGCTTCATGGTGATGGGGAAAGAAGGAACACTCATAGCTAAACAAAGAGCTGAACTGGGCCTTGACCCCCCCCACCCGCTCCCCTCCCATCCATCTCCATCAGACTGAGAGGAGAACCAGAGAGTTGCTGATTGGTAGAGTGCAGGGTTCCAGAGCTGCTGATTGGTAGAGTGCAGGGTTCCAGAGCTGCTGATTGGTAGAGTGCAGGGTTCCAGAGCTTTCTGATTGGTAGAGTGCAGGGTTCCAGAGCTTTCTGATTGGTAGAGTGCAGGGTTCCAGAGCTACTGATTGGTAGAGTGCAGGGTTCCAGAGCTTTCTGATTGGTAGAGTGCAGGGTTCCAGAGCTGCTGATTGGTAGAGTGCAGGGTTCCAGAGCTTTCTGATTGGTAGAGTGCAGGGTTCCAGAGCTGCTGATTGGTAGAGTGCAGGGTTCCAGAGCTTTCTGATTGGTAGAGTGCAGGATTCCAGAGCTGCTGATTGGTAGAGTGTAGGGTTCCAGAGCTGCTGATTGGTAGAGTGCAGGGTTCCAGAGCTGCTGATTGGTAGAGTGCAGGGTTCCAGGGCTGCTGATTGGTAGAGTGCAGGGTTCCAGAGCTGCTGATTGGTAGAGTGCAGGGTTCCAGAGCTGCTGATTGGTAGAGTGCAGGGTTCCAGAGCTGCTGATTGGTAGAGTGCAGGGTTCCAGAGCTGCTGATTGGTAGAGTGCAGGGTTCCAGCGCTGCTGATTGGTAGAGTGTAGGGTTCCAGAGCTGCTGATTGGTAGATTGCAGGGTTCCTGAGCTGCTGATTGGTAGTGTAGTGCTCCAGAGCTGCTGATTGGTAGAGTGCAGGGTTCCAGAGCTGCTGATTGGTAGAGTGCAGGGTTCCAGGGCTGCTGATTGGTAGAGTGCAGGGTTCCAGAGCTGCTGATTGGTAGAGTGCAGGGTTCCAGAGCTGCTGATTGGTAGAGTGCAGGGTTCCAGAGCTGCTGATTGGTAGAGTGCAGGGTTCCAGAGCTGCTGATTGGTAGAGTGCAGGGTTCCTGAGCTGCTGATTGGTAGAGTGCAGGGTTCCAGAGCTGCTGATTGGTAGAGTGCAGGGTTCTGATAATGTCTAATGTAGACCAGATGTACATACCTCCACTGTTCCACAGACGATATGTTACATCAACGGGGACCTGGGATTGTGTTCCCTGTCGGAAGCTGTTGTTGAAGAAATCCTTCTAGGAAGTAAGTCTTCCTGACTGTCTGACCTCTGCCAGTGAGGAGAGGAGGAATGTAATAGGGCCTGGCGTGGGGTTCCCTCTGATAATATTAGAGCTGTGCATGTGTTCTCAGATGAAATCTAATCTGTGTGGCTTGTAACCCCCTTCTCCCTCTCATCTCCCTCCCTCCTCTCCTCTCCTTCCTTCCCTCGCCTCCTTCCCCTCCCCTCCTCTCTTCCCCTACCTCTCGTCTCTCTCCCCTCTCCTCCCGCTCTCCCCCTCTCCCCCCTCTCTCCCCTCCTCTCTTCCCCTACCTCTCGTCTCTCTCCCCTCTCCTCCCGCTCTCCCCCTCTCCCCCCCTCTCTCCTCTCCTCTCTCCCCTCTCCTCCCCCTCTCCCCCTCTCCCCCCTCTCTCCTCTCCTCTCTCCCCTCTCCTCCCGCTCTCCCCCTCTCCCCCCTCTCCCCTCTCCTCCCGCTCTCCCCCTCTCCCCCTCTCCCCCCTCTCTCCTCTCCTCTCTCCCCTCTCCTCCCGCTCTCCTCCCGCTCTCCCCCTCTCCCCCCCTCTCTCCTCTCCTCTCTCCCCTCTCCTCCCCCTCTCCCCCTCTCCCCCCTCTCTCCTCTCCTCTCTCCCCTCTCCCCCTCTCCCCCCTCTCTCCTCTCCTCTCTCCCCTCTCCCCCCTCTCTCCTCTCCTCTCCTCTCTCCCCTCTCTCCCCTCTCCCCCTCTCTCCTCTCCTCTCTCCAGGAGTGTATGAACCCATGCTGTAATGCAACAACCTGTACTCTGAAGCGGGATGCTGTGTGTGCTCACGGACAGTGCTGTCATGACTGCCTGGTAGGAGACTGACTGACCGGCTGGCCAACAGCCCTAATTTAAACTCACATCTTATTTAACCTTTTATTTTCACAAGGAAGTCCCGTTGAGACTATGTCTCTTTTGCAAGGGAGCCCTGCTTCACTCACTCACTCACACACACACACATACATACACACACACACACACATACACACACACACACACTATCACACAAACTCTCACATGCACTCTCACACACACACTCTCTCTCACACACACACACACACTCTCACACACACACACACAAAATGGCTTAGCCTATAGACATAGGGGTATTAGAGGGGAACATGCCTTAAAGTTGTTTGGTTGATACTCTATAATCATATGTAGTAGTTAGGGTAGTTAGGGTTAGGGTTAGTAGCAGGTAAGCTCAATAGATCTTAGACTTCAGACCTCCATGCCTCTCAAGGCCTCAGCTCCTTATCTGTCTGTCTGTCTGTCTGTCTGTCTGTCTTCCTACCTGTCTGTAGCTGAAACCAGCGGGCACCCCGTGCAGGGATTCCAGTAACTCATGTGACCTGCCAGAGTTCTGTACCGGCGCCAACCCCCATTGCCCTGCTAATGTATACCTGCACGATGGGCACACCTGCCACAACGTGGACGGACACTGCTACAACGGGATCTGCCAGACACACGAGCAGCAGTGCATCACTCTCTGGGGCCAGGGTGAGTGGAGAGCAGGGAATGCGAAATTCTATTAACTCTCCAAAAATTCCCAGGTTTTCCCAGAAGTCTCGGTGGGAAAACTCTCGCAGTTAGGAGTGAATAAGCAGTTGTACAACACTGGGTTTGAGAAGGAGGTGAGGAGAGAGGATGTGAGGAATCACAGAAAGACTCAATCAGATAAAGCCAAGGAGTTACAGTGTGTCTTGATAAATCAGATAAAGCCAAGGAGTTACAGTGTGTCTTGATGTTATGTGTCCCCATGTATGCCTGATAGGAGCCAAGCCAGCCCCAGGGATCTGCTTTGAGAGAGTCAACTCAGCAGGAGATCCCTATGGGAACTGTGGGAAGGATTCCAAGGGATCCTTTGCCAAGTGTGAAGCTCCGTAAGTATTCTCTAGGAAAATATTACATACCAGTACATACGACGCATTTGGAAAGTATTCAGACCCCTTTACTTTTTCCACATTTTGTTACGTTACAGCCTTATTCTAAAATGGATTAAATTGCCCCCCCCCCCCCCCTCATCAATCTACACACAATATCCCATAATGACAACGTTAAAACTGGTTTTTAGAATTAGTTGAATTTTTTATTTATTTTTTTACCCTGAAATATTATATTTACATAAATATTCAGACCCTTTACTCAGTACTTTGTTGAAGCACCTTTGGCAGCGATTACAGCCTTGAGTCTTCTTGGGTATGACGCTACAAGCTTGGCACACGTGTATTTGGGGAGTTTCTCCCATTCTTCTCTGCAGATCCTCTCAAGCTCTGTCAGGTTTGATGGGGAGCATCGCTGCACAGCTATTTTCAGGTCTCTTCAGAGATGTTCGATCGGGTTCAAGTCCGTGCTCTGGCTGGGCCACTCAAGGACATTCAGAGACTTGTCCCGAAGCCACTCCTGCATTGTCTTGGCTGTGTGCTTAGGGTCGTTGTCCTGTTGGAAGGTGAACCTTCGCCCTAGTCTGAGATCCTGAGCGGTCTGGAGCAGGGGGTGAGTGGAGAGCAGGGAATGCGAAATTCTATTAACTCTCCAAAAATTCCCAGGTTTTCCCAGAAGTCTCGGTGGGAAAACTCTCGCAGTTAGGAGTGAATAAGCAGTTGTACAACACTGGGTTTGAGAAGGAGGTGAGGAGAGAGGATGTGAGGAATCACAGAAAGACTCAATCAGATAAAGCCAAGGAGTTACAGTGTGTCTTGATAAATCAGATAAAGCCAAGGAGTTACAGTGTGTCTTGATGTTATGTGTCCCCATGTATGCCTGATAGGAGCCAAGCCAGCCCCAGGGATCTGCTTTGAGAGAGTCAACTCAGCAGGAGATCCCTATGGGAACTGTGGGAAGGATTCCAAGGGATCCTTTGCCAAGTGTGAAGCTCCGTAAGTATTCTCTAGGAAAATATTACATACCAGTACATACGACGCATTTGGAAAGTATTCAGACCCCTTTACTTTTTCCACATTTTGTTACGTTACAGCCTTATTCTAAAATGGATTAAATTGCCCCCCCCCCCCCCCTCATCAATCTACACACAATATCCCATAATGACAACGTTAAAACTGGTTTTTAGAATTAGTTGAATTTTTTATTTATTTTTTTACCCTGAAATATTATATTTACATAAATATTCAGACCCTTTACTCAGTACTTTGTTGAAGCACCTTTGGCAGCGATTACAGCCTTGAGTCTTCTTGGGTATGACGCTACAAGCTTGGCACACGTGTATTTGGGGAGTTTCTCCCATTCTTCTCTGCAGATCCTCTCAAGCTCTGTCAGGTTTGATGGGGAGCATCGCTGCACAGCTATTTTCAGGTCTCTTCAGAGATGTTCGATCGGGTTCAAGTCCGTGCTCTGGCTGGGCCACTCAAGGACATTCAGAGACTTGTCCCGAAGCCACTCCTGCATTGTCTTGGCTGTGTGCTTAGGGTCGTTGTCCTGTTGGAAGGTGAACCTTCGCCCTAGTCTGAGATCCTGAGCGGTCTGGAGCAGGTTTTTATCAAGAATCTCTCTGTACTTTGCTCCGTTCATCTTTCCCTTGATCCTGACTAGTCTCCCAGTCCCTGCCACTGAAAAACATCCCCACAGCATGATGCTGCCACCACCATGCTTCACCGTAGGGATGGTGCCAGGTTTCCTCCAGACGTGACGCTTGGCATTCAGGCCAAAGAGTTCATCAGACCAGAGAATCTTGTTTCTCAAGGTCTGAGAATTCCTTAAGTGCATTTTGGCAAACTCCAAGTGGGATGTCATCTGCCTTTTACTGAGGAGTGGCTTCCGTCTGGCCACTCTACCATAAACGCCTGATTGGTGGAGTGCTGCAGAGATGTTTGTCCTTCTGGAAGGTTCTCCCATCTCCACAGAGGAACTCTGGAGCTCTGTCAGAGTGACCATCGGGTTCTTGGTCACCTCCCTGACCAAGGCCCTTCTCCCCTGATTGCTCAGTTTGGCCGGGCGGCCAGCTCTAGGAAGAGTCTTGGAAGTTCCAAACTTCTTCCATTTAAGAATGATGGAGGCCACTGTGTTCTTGGGGACCTTCAATGCTGCAGAAATGTTTTGGTACCCTTCTCCAGATCTGTGCCTCCACACAATCCTGTCTCGGAGCTCTACGGACAATTCCTTCGACCTCATGGCTTGGTTTTTGGTCTGGCATACACGGTCAACTGTGGGACCTTATATAGACAGGTGTGTGCCTTTCCAAATCATGTCCAATCAATTGAATTTACCACAGGTGGACTCCAATCAAGTTGTAGAAACATCTCAAGGATGATCAACGGAAACTGGATGCACCTGAGCTCAGTTTTGTGTCGCATAGCTAAGGGTCTGAATACTTATGTAAATAAGCTATTTCTGTTTAGTTTTTTTATAAATTTGCAAACATTTCTAAAAACCTGTTTTTACTTTGTCATTATGGGGCATTGTGTGAAGATTGATAAGGAAAAACATTTATTTAATCAATTTTAGAATAAGGTTGTAACGTAACAAAATGTGGAAAAAGTCAAGGGGTCAGAATACTTTCCGAATGCACTGTATGTCCATTGTCTCTGAGCAGGTGCTGGGTATCAAACATTTTTCAATAAAATGTGAAAACAGACCCCCGCACACTGCATTTTATCTATACTACAATGTCATTGGTTTAATTTGACAACGTTTTTCGACCACTCAAGTCTGTGTCAGGTGTGTGAGTGGTTGAAATTACAGTCAAATAAACCAGGCTGTACATCTTTAAAAGCGTAACCGTGACGAACAAACAACACACGAGAGAACAGAAGACAAAAGGAGAAAAGGTTTGTCTTTAATGAAGATGTGATGTCATAGTCTTTATTGAAACTGTTTAAACACAAAATTAGCATAAAACGGGTTTTGTTCTTTTTTTTACAGAGTCCCAAATGGCACCCTATTTCCTATCTAGTGCACTACTTTCTACCAGTGCCCTATGGCCCCTGCTCAAAAGCAGTGCACTACATAGGGGATAGGGTGCCATTTGGTATGTGGACTAAATCGTTCATCAACAGTCTCTTAATTGACGGAATTGCAGTAATGACAGAGAACTGGATGTGACTGGGATTGACTGAGACCCTTTCACAATGGAAAGAAAAAAGGGTTCACACAGCCACTCTTTCTGTCTAATGAATGGGTTGGCTACAACTACTGTCTGACTGGCTGCTGAGCTGAATTTCACTGGAACTGGGGGGTTGAACAACACACAACAGAACCTAAACTGGGGTTGGAAAGAGTCCTAACGACACAACAGAAACTAAACTGGGGTTGGAAAGAGTCCTAACAACACAACAGAAACTAAACTGGGGTTGGAAAGAGTCCTAACGACACAAAATAAACTAAACTGGGGTTGGAAAGAGTCCTAACGACACAACAGAAACTAAACTGGGGTTGGAAAGAGTCCTAACGACACAACAGAAACTAAACTGGGGTTGGAAAGAGTCCTAACACAACAGAAACTAAACTGGGGTTGGAAAGAGTCCTAACACAACAGAAACTAAACTGGGGTTGGAAAGAGTCCTAACAACACAACAGAAACTAAACTGGGGTTGGAAAGAGTCCTAACGACACAACATAAACTAAACTGGGGTTGGAAAGAGTCCTAACACAACAGAAACTAAACTGGGGTTGGAAAGAGACACAACAGAAACTAAACTGGGGTTGGAAAGAGTCCTAACGACACAACAGAAACTAAACTGGGGTTGGAAAGAGTCCTAACAACACAACAGAAACTAAACTGGGGTTGGAAAGAGTCCTAACACACAACATAAACTAAACTGGGGTTGGAAAGAGTCCTAACACAACACAACAGAAACTAAACTGGGGTTGGAAAGAGTCCTAACACAACACAACAGAAACTAAACTGGGGTTGGAAAGAGTCCTAACAACACAACAGAAACTAAACTGGGGTTGGAAAGAGTCCTAACAACACAACAGAAACTAAACTGGGGTTGGAAAGAGTCCTAACGACACAACAGAAACTAAACTGGGGTTGGAAAGAGTCCTAACAACACAACAGAAACTAAACTGGGGTTGGAAAGAGTCCTAACAACACAACAGAAACTAAACTGGGGTTGGAAAGAGTCCTAACACACAACAGAAACTAAACTGGGGTTGGAAAGAGTCCTAACAACACAACAGAAACTAAACTGGGGTTGGAAAGAGTCCTAACAACACAACAGAAACTAAACTGGGGTTGGAAAGAGTCCTAACAACACAACAGAAACTAAACTGGGGTTGGAAAGAGTCCTAACGACACAACAGAAACTAAACTGGGGTTGGAAAGAGTCCTAACACAACAGAAACTAAACTGGGGTTGGAAAGAGTCCTAACAACACAACAGAAACTAAACTGGGGTTGGAAAGAGTCCTAACGACACAACAGAAACTAAACTGGGGTTGGAAAGAGTCCTAACGACACAACAGAAACTAAACTGGGGTTGGAAAGAGTCCTAACAACACAACAGAAACTAAACTGGGGTTGGAAAGAGTCCTAACGACACAACAGAAACTAAACTGGAGTTGGAAAGAGTCCTAACAACACAACAGAAACTAAACTGGGGTTGGAAAAAGTCCTAACAACACAACAGAAACTAAACTGGGGTTGGAAAGAGTCCTAACGACACAACAGAAACTAAACTGGGGTTGGAAAGAGTCCTAACAACACAACAGAAACTAAACTGGGGTTGGAAAGAGTCCTAACGACACAACAGAAACTAAACTGGGGTTGGAAAGAGTCCTAACACAACAGAAACTAAACTGGGGTTGGAAAGAGTCCTAACAACACAACAGAAACTAAACTGGGGTTGGAAAGAGTCCTAACGACACAACAGAAACTAAACTGGGGTTGGAAAGAGTCCTAACGACACAACAGAAACTAAACTGGGGTTGGAAAGAGTCCTAACAACACAACAGAAACTAAACTGGGGTTGGAAAGAGTCCTAACAACACAACAGAAACTAAACTGGGGTTGGAAAGAGTCCTAACGACACAACAGAAACTAAACTGGGGTTGGAAAGAGTCCTAACAACACAACAGAAACTAAACTGGGGTTGGAAAGAGTCCTAACAACACAACAGAAACTAAACTGGGGTTGGAAAGAGTCCTAACGACACAACAGAAACTAAACTGGGGTTGGAAAGAGTCCTAACACAACAGAAACTAAACTGTGTAGCAGTTACTGTAGTTCAGGGGGGTCAAACTCAATTCTGCAGTGTCTGCAGGTTTTCACTCCTCCATTTTACTTTATTGATCAATTAAGGTTATTGTGGTCCTCTGTAGCTCAATTGGTAGAGCATGGTGCTTGTAACGCCAGGGTAGTGGGTTCGATCCCCGGGACCACCCCTATACGTAAAAATGTATGCACACGTGACTGTAAGTCGCTTTGGATAAAAGCGTCTGCTAAATGGCATATTATTATATTGATTAGTTAGGAACGCCCCTCGCCTGGTTGTCTAGGTCTTAATTTGATACAAATTGAAAGGAAATAACTAAATAACCAGCAGACACACAGCCCTCCAGGAATTGAGTTTGGCACCCCTGCTGTAGATGGTTGGAGAGAAACGTCTAGT
>NW_028165477.1:0-65000 GCF_964263955.1 Coregonus lavaretus | reverse complement strand
TGATATACTACCTACAGGTGTGTAATAACTACAATATGTTGTGATATACTACCTACAGGTGTGTAATAACTACAATATGTTGTGATATACTACCTACAGGTGTGTAATAACTACAATATGTTGTGATATACTACCTACAGGTGTGTAATAACTACAATATGTTGTGATATACTACCTACAGGTGTGTAATAACTACAATATGTTGTGATATACTACCTACAGGTGTGTAATAACTACAATATGTTGTGATACACTACCTACAGGTGTGTAATAACAACAAGAACTGCCACTGCGAGGCCCACTGGGCTCCTCCCTTCTGTGACAAAGCAGGCTTCGGGGGAAGTGTGGACAGTGGACCTATGAGACTAGCAGGTACCCAAAGTTACCAACACAAATGTCTGCTATAATGTCATGCAAAGTAGGCTTTGGGGGGTCAATTCCGTTTCAATTGAGTCATATCAGAAAGTAAACGGAAATTCCAATGTTCCTCATTGAGACTAGCCGTATTGCTATAGATGAACATTATGTATTGCTGTTTTCATGTACTTGGTCTGTGTCTTATGTAATTCCCCAGACTACGGTGGCGTGGCGGTGGGTGTCCTGGCGGCTCTAATAACCTTCCTGGGAGCCGGCCTCATCATCTGCATCAAGAGAAAGACCCTACTGAGACTACTCTTCACCAACAAGAAGATCACTATGGACAAGCTAAGGTAATATAGATCACTATGGACAAGCTAAGGTAATATAGATCACTATGGACAAGCTAAGGGTAATATAGATCACTATGGACAAGCTAAGGTAATATAGATCACTATGGACAAGCTAAGGTAATATAGATCACTATGGACAAGCTAAGGTAATATAGAACACTATGGACAAGCTAAGGTAATATAGAACACTATGGACAAGCTAAGGTAATATAGAACACTATGGACAAGCTAAGGTAATATAGATCACTATGGACAAGCTAAGGTAATATAGATCACTATGGACAAGCTAAGGGTAATATAGATCACTATGGACAAGCTAAGGTAATATAGATCACTATGGACAAGCTAAGGTAATATAGATCACTATGGACAAGCTAAGGTAATATAGATCACTATGGACAAGCTAAGGGTAATATAGATCACTATGGACAAGCTAAGGTAATATAGATCACTATGGACAAGCTAAGGTAATATAGATCACTATGGACAAGCTAAGGTAATATAGATCACTATGGACAAGCTAAGGTAATATAGATCACTATGGACAAGCTAAGGGTAATATAGATCACTATGGACAAGCTAAGGTAATATAGATCACTATGGACAAGCTAAGGTAATATAGATCACTATGGACAAGCTAAGGTAATATAGATCACTATGGACAAGCTAAGGTAATATAGATCACTATGGACAAGCTAAGGGTAATATAGATCACTATGGACAAGCTAAGGTAACATAGATCACTATGGACAAGCTAAGGTAATATAGATCACTATGGACAAGCTAAGGTAATATAGATCACTATGGACAAGCTAAGGTAATATAGAACACTATGGACAAGCTAAGGTAATATAGATCACTATGGACAAGCTAAGGTAATATAGATCACTATGGACAAGCTAAGGTAATATAGATCACTATGGACAAGCTAAGGTAATACAGATCACTATGGACAAGCTAAGGTAATATAGATCACTATGGACAAGCTAAGGTAATATAGATCACTATGGACAAGCTAAGGTAATATAGATCACTATGGACAAGCTAAGGGTAATATAGATCACTATGGACAAGCTAAGGTAATATAGATCACTATGGACAAGCTAAGGTAATATAGAACACTATGGACAAGCTAAGGTAATATAGATCACTATGGACAAGCTAAGGTAATATAGATCACTATGGACAAGCTAAGGTAATATAGATCACTATGGACAAGCTAAGGTAATATAGATCACTATGGACAAGCTAAGGTAATATAGATCACTATGGACAAGCTAAGGTAATATAGATCACTATGGACAAGCTAAGGTAATATAGATCACTATGGACAAGCTAAGGGTAATATAGATCACTATGGACAAGCTAAGGTAATATAGAACACTATGGACAAGCTAAGGTAATATAGAACACTATGGACAAGCTAAGGTAATATAGATCACTATGGACAAGCTAAGGTAATATAATACATACCAACAGGTAGGGCATTAGAAACTAAGGTCAAGACTACACACCTCGATGCCCTGTCTTAATAATAACACTAGAACAATATATGCCATTTAGTAGACATTTGTATCCAGCAGCATACATTTTACGTATGGGTGGCCCCGGGAATCGAACCCACAATCCTGGCATTGCAAGCACCATGATCTGCCAGCTGAGCAATACTTTTACTACCGCCCCATATAGACTGTATGGGAACGAGCTACCCATTAGTCTTCTAAAGTTCCACGATAAACCCACTGAGTTGAAATTTAATAAAACAAATTCACATCTGGGGACTGATTTTGTATTTCATATTTTTAAAAGGCCCACTCTTTAAGTGTAAATCTGTTGTTGTATCACAGGTCAGTTGGGCCCAACAGATCATACAGTCACAGAGATTCCCCACCTGGCCGGCCTCCAGCCCAGCCTCCAGCCCAGCCTCCAGCCCAGCCTCCAGCCCAGCCACAGAGGCAGAAACACAGCAGCAGCATCTTCAAGGTTAATGTTGCCTCTTCCTCCTCTTTAAATCCCCTCCCCCTCTCCTCCCCTCTCCTCCCCACTGGCTTCCTCCCACATAACAGCAGCTAATTCCCCCCCCCCCCCCATCTCTCTCTCTCTCTCTCCATCCTTCTCTCTCTCTCTCTCTCTCCATCCTTCTCTCTCTCTCTCTCCATCCTTCTCTCTCTCTCTCTCTCTCTCTCTCCATCCTTCTCTCTCTCTCTCTCTATCCTCTCCCTCCCTCTCTCTCCCTGTGTGACATGTTATTTTCACGCAAACGGCAGCTAATTCAAATCCAATTAAAAGGTTGGGTGCCGAGCGGAGTTGGTGAACATAATGGCATAATGGACTCTGTTGAGAGAATCCCGCTTTGGTCGCGCAGCGAAATATGCTTGTTAGAAGAATAAATTGATTTATTTGTGCGTGAAACACACCGGGAATATTGATGAGGGAGTCTGGTCTATTGTTGTTGGGTTTTCAAAGCCTCAGGCTGAAACTTTAACAACAACAGAGTGTTATATTCAGGTGACAGGCTGGTACTTTAACAACAACAGAGTGTTATATTCAGGTGACAGGCTGGTACTTTAACAACAACAGAGTGTTATATTCAGGTGACAGGCTGGTCCTTTAACAACAACAGAGTGTTATATTCAGGTGACAGGCTGGTCCTTTAACATCAACAGAGTGTTATATTCAGGTGACAGGCTGGTACTTTAACAGCAACAGAGTGTTATATTCAGGTGACAGGCTGGTACTTTAACAACAACAGAGTGTTATATTCAGGTGACAGGCTGGTACTTTAACAACAACAGAGTGTTATATTCAGGTGACAGGCTGGTACTTTAACAACAACAGAGTGTTATATTCAGGTGACAGGCTGGTACTTTACTGTCTGGTTTTAGTAACCCGTCCTGTAGTATCCATCCTGTAGTATCTGGTTTTAGTTACCCGTCCTGTAGTGTCTGGTTTTAGTTACCCGTCCTGTAGTATCTGGTTTTAGTTAACCGTCCTGTAGTGTCTGGTTTTAGTTACCCGTCCTGTAGTGTCTGGTTTTAGTTACCCGTCCTGTAGTATCTGGTTTTAGTTACCCATCCTGTAGTATCTGGTTTTAGTTACCCATCCTGTAGTATCTGGTTTTAGTTACCCATCCTGTAGTATCTGGTTTTAGTTACCCATCCTGTAGTATCTGGTTTTAGTTACCCATCCTGTAGTATCTGGTTTTAGTTACCCATCCTGTAGTATCTGGTTTTAGTTACCCATCCTGTAGTATCTGGTTTTAGTTACCCGTCCTGTAGTATCTGGTTTTAGTTACCCGTCCTGTAGTGTCTGGTTTTAGTTACCCATCCTGTAGTATCTGGTTTTAGTTACCCGTCCTGTAGTATCTGGTTTTAGTTACCCATCCTGTAGTATCTGGTTTTAGTTACCCATCCTGTAGTATCTGGTTTTAGTTACCCATCCTGTAGTATCTGGTTTTAGTTACCCGTCCTGTAGTATCTGGTTGGTTTTAGTTACCCATCCTGTAGTATCTGGTTTTAGTTACCCATCCTGTAGTATCTGGTTTTAGTTACCGATCCTGTAGTATCTGGTTTTAGTTACCCATCCTGTAGTATCTGGTTTTAGTTACCCATCCTGTAGTATCTGGTTGGTTTTAGTTACCCGTCCTGTAGTATCTGGTTTTAGTTACCCATCCTGTAGTATCTGGTTTTAGTTACCCATCCTGTAGTGTCTGGTTTTAGTTACCCGTCCTGTAGTATCTGGTTTTAGTTACCCATCCTGTAGTATCTGGTTTTAGTTACCCATCCTGTAGTATCTGGTTTTAGTTACCCGTCCTGTAGTATCTGGTTTTAGTTACCCATCCTGTAGTGTCTGGTTTTAGTTACCCATCCTGTTTTATCTGGTTTTAGTTACCCGTCCTGTAGTGTCTGGTTTTAGTTACCCGTCCTGTAGTATCTGGTTTTAGTTACCCATCCTGTAGTATCTGGTTTTAGTTACCCGTCCTGTAGTGTCTGGTTTTAGTTACCCGTCCTGTAGTATCTGGTTTTAGTTACCCATCCTGTAGTATCTGGTTTTAGTTACCCATCCTGTAGTATCTGGTTTTAGTTACCCGTCCTGTAGTATCTGGTTTTAGTTACCCATCCTGTAGTGTCTGGTTTTAGTTACCCATCCTGTAGTGTCTGGTTTTAGTTACCCGTCCTGTAGTATCTGGTTGGTTTTAGTTACCCATCCTGTAGTATCTGGTTTTAGTTACCCGTCCTGTAGTATCTGGTTTTAGTTACCCGTCCTGTAGTATCTGGTTTTAGTTACCCATCCTGTAGTATCCGTCCTGTAGTATCTGGTTGGTTTTAGTTACCCATCCTGTAGTATCTGGTTTTAGTTACCCATCCTGTAGTATCTGGTTTTAGTTACCCGTCCTGTAGTATCTGGTTTTAGTTACCCATCCTGTAGTATCTGGTTTTAGTTACCCATCCTGTAGTATCTAGTTTTAGTTACACGTCCTGTAGTATCTGGTTTTAGTTACCCATCCTGTAGTATCTAGTTTTAGTTACACGTCCTGTAGTATCTAGTTTTAGTTACCCATCCTGTAGTATCTGGTTTTAGTTACACGTCCTGTAGTATCTGGTTTTAGTTACCCATCCTGTAGTATCTGGTTTTAGTTACCCGTCCTGTAGTATCTGGTTTTAGTTACCCGTCCTGTAGTATCTGGTTTTAGTTACCCGTCCTGTAGTATCTGGTTTTAGTTACCCATCCTGTAGTATCTGGTTTTAGTTACCCGTCCTGTAGTATCTGGTTTTAGTTACCCGTCCTGTAGTATCTGGTTTTAGTTACCCGTCCTGTAGTATCTGGTTTTAGTTACCCGTCCTGTAGTATCTGGTTTTAGTTACCCATCCTGTAGTGTCTGGTTTTAGTTACCCGTCCTGTAGTATCTGGTTTTAGTTACCCATCCTGTAGTATCTGGTTTTAGTTACCCATCCTGTAGTATCTGGTTTTAGTTACCCATCCTGTAGTGTCTGGTTTTAGTTACCCATCCTGTAGTGTCTCGTTTTAGTTACCCGTCCTGTAGTATCTGGTTTTAGTTACCCGTCCTGTAGTGTCTGGTTTTAGTTACCCATCCTGTAGAATCTGGTTTTAGTTACCCATCCTGTAGTATCTGGTTGGTTTTAGTGACCCGTCCTGTAGTATCTGGTTTTAGTTACCCGTCCTGTAGTATCTGGTTTTAGTTACCCGTCCTGTAGTATCTGGTTTTAGTTACCCGTCCTGTAGTATCTGGTTTTAGTTACCCGTCCTGTAGTATCTGGTTTTAGTTACCCATCCTGTAGTATCTGGTTTTAGTTACCCATCCTGTAGTATCTGGTTTTAGTTACCCATCCTGTAGTATCTGGTTTTAGTTACCCATCCTGTAGTATCTGGTTTTAGTTACCCATCCTGTAGTATCTGGTTTTAGTTACCCGTCCTGTAGTATCTGGTTGGTTTTAGTTACCCATCCTGTAGTATCTGGTTTTAGTTACCCATCCTGTAGTGTCTGGTTTTAGTTACCCATCCTGTAGTATCTGGTTTTAGTTACCCATCCTGTAGTATCTGGTTTTAGTTACCCATCCTGTAGTATCTGGTTTTAGTTACCCATCCTGTAGTATCTGGTTTTAGTTACCCATCCTGTAGTATCTGGTTTTAGTTACCCGTCCTGTAGTATCTGGTTTTAGTTACCCGTCCTGTAGTATCTGGTTTTAGTTACCCATCCTGTAGTGTCTGGTTTTAGTTACCCGTCCTGTAGTGTCTGGTTTTAGTTACCCGTCCTGTAGTATCTGGTTTTAGTTACCCATCCTGTAGTATCTGGTTTTAGTTACCCGTCCTGTAGTATCTGGTTTTAGTTACCCATCCTGTAGTATCTGGTTTTAGTAACCCGTCCTGTAGTATCTGGTTTTAGTTACCCGTCCTGTAGTATCTGGTTTTAGTTACCCGTCCTGTAGTATTTGGTTTTAGTTACCCATCCTGTAGTATCTGGTTTTAGTTACCCATCCTGTAGTATCTGGTTTTAGTTACCCATCCTGTAGTATCTGGTTTTAGTTACCCATCCTGTAGTGTCTGGTTTTAGTTACCCATCCTGTAGTATCTGGTTTTAGTTACCCATCCTGTAGTATCTGGTTTTAGTTACCCATCCTGTAGTATCTGGTTTTAGTTACCCATCCTGTAGTATCTGGTTTTAGTTACCCGTCCTGTAGTATCTGGTTTTAGTTACCCATCCTGTAGTATCTGGTTTTAGTTACCCGTCCTGTAGTATCTGGTTTTAGTTACCCGTCCTGTAGTATCTGGTTTTAGTTACCCGTCCTGTAGTATCTGGTTTTAGTTACCCATCCTGTAGTGTCTGGTTTTAGTTACCCGTCCTGTAGTATCTGGTTTTAGTTACCCGTCCTGTAGTATCTGGTTTTAGTTACCCATCCTGTAGTATCTGGTTTTAGTTACCCGTCCTGTAGTATCTGGTTTTAGTTACCCGTCCTGTAGTATCTGGTTTTAGTTACCCATCCTGTAGTATCTGGTTTTAGTTACCCATCCTGTAGTATCTGGTTGGTTTTAGTTACCCGTCCTGTAGTATCTGGTTTTAGTTACCCGTCCTGTAGTGTCTGGTTTTAGTTACCCGTCCTGTAGTATCTGGTTTTAGTTACCCATCCTGTAGTATCTGGTTTTAGTTACCCGTCCTGTAGTATCTGGTTTTAGTTACCCATCCTGTAGTATCTGGTTTTAGTTACCCATCCTGTAGTATCTGGTTTTAGTTACCCGTCCTGTAGTATCTGGTTGGTTTTAGTTACCCATCCTGTAGTATCTGGTTTTAGTTACCCATCCTGTAGTATCTTGTTTTAGTTACCCATCCTGTAGTATCTGGTTTTAGTTACCCATCCTGTAGTATCTGGTTTTAGTTACCCATCCTGTAGTATCTGGTTGGTTTTAGTTACCCGTCCTGTAGTATCTGGTTTTAGTTACCCATCCTGTAGTATCTGGTTTTAGTTACCCGTCCTGTAGTGTCTGGTTTTAGTTACCCGTCCTGTAGTATCTGGTTTTAGTTACCCATCCTGTAGTATCTGGTTTTAGTTACCCATCCTGTAGTATCTGGTTTTAGTTACCCGTCCTGTAGTATCTGGTTGGTTTTAGTTACCCATCCTGTAGTATCTGGTTTTAGTTACCCATCCTGTAGTGTCTGGTTTTAGTTACCCATCCTGTAGTATCTGGTTTTAGTTACCCATCCTGTAGTATCTGGTTTTAGTTACCCATCCTGTAGTATCTGGTTTTAGTTACCCATCCTGTAGTATCTGGTTTTAGTTACCCATCCTGTAGTATCTGGTTTTAGTTACCCGTCCTGTAGTATCTGGTTTTAGTTACCCGTCCTGTAGTATCTGGTTTTAGTTACCCATCCTGTAGTGTCTGGTTTTAGTTACCCGTCCTGTAGTGTCTGGTTTTAGTTACCCGTCCTGTAGTATCTGGTTTTAGTTACCCATCCTGTAGTATCTGGTTTTAGTTACCCGTCCTGTAGTATCTGGTTTTAGTTACCCATCCTGTAGTATCTGGTTTTAGTAACCCGTCCTGTAGTATCTGGTTTTAGTTACCCGTCCTGTAGTATCTGGTTTTAGTTACCCGTCCTGTAGTATCTGGTTTTAGTTACCCATCCTGTAGTATCTGGTTTTAGTTACCCATCCTGTAGTATCTGGTTTTAGTTACCCATCCTGTAGTATCTGGTTTTAGTTACCCATCCTGTAGTGTCTGGTTTTAGTTACCCATCCTGTAGTATCTGGTTTTAGTTACCCATCCTGTAGTATCTGGTTTTAGTTACCCATCCTGTAGTATCTGGTTTTAGTTACCCATCCTGTAGTATCTGGTTTTAGTTACCCGTCCTGTAGTATCTGGTTTTAGTTACCCATCCTGTAGTATCTGGTTTTAGTTACCCGTCCTGTAGTATCTGGTTTTAGTTACCCATCCTGTAGTATCTGGTTTTAGTTACCCATCCTGTAGTATCTGGTTTTAGTTACCCATCCTGTAGTATCTGGTTTTAGTTACCCATCCTGTAGTATCTGGTTTTAGTTACCCATCCTGTAGTATCTGGTTTTAGTTACCCATCCTGTAGTATCTGGTTTTAGTTACCCGTCCTGTAGTATCTGGTTTTAGTTACCCGTCCTGTAGTGTCTGGTTTTAGTTACCCATCCTGTAGTATCTGGTTTTAGTTACCCGTCCTGTAGTATCTGGTTTTAGTTACCCATCCTGTAGTATCTGGTTTTAGTTACCCATCCTGTAGTATCTGGTTTTAGTTACCCATCCTGTAGTATCTGGTTTTAGTTACCCGTCCTGTAGTATCTGGTTGGTTTTAGTTACCCATCCTGTAGTATCTGGTTTTAGTTACCCATCCTGTAGTATCTGGTTTTAGTTACCGATCCTGTAGTATCTGGTTTTAGTTACCCATCCTGTAGTATCTGGTTTTAGTTACCCATCCTGTAGTATCTGGTTGGTTTTAGTTACCCGTCCTGTAGTATCTGGTTTTAGTTACCCATCCTGTAGTATCTGGTTTTAGTTACCCGTCCTGTAGTGTCTGGTTTTAGTTACCCGTCCTGTAGTATCTGGTTTTAGTTACCCATCCTGTAGTATCTGGTTTTAGTTACCCATCCTGTAGTATCTGGTTTTAGTTACCCGTCCTGTAGTATCTGGTTTTAGTTACCCATCCTGTAGTGTCTGGTTTTAGTTACCCATCCTGTTTTATCTGGTTTTAGTTACCCGTCCTGTAGTGTCTGGTTTTAGTTACCCGTCCTGTAGTATCTGGTTTTAGTTACCCATCCTGTAGTATCTGGTTTTAGTTACCCGTCCTGTAGTGTCTGGTTTTAGTTACCCGTCCTGTAGTATCTGGTTTTAGTTACCCATCCTGTAGTATCTGGTTTTAGTTACCCATCCTGTAGTATCTGGTTTTAGTTACCCGTCCTGTAGTATCTGGTTTTAGTTACCCATCCTGTAGTGTCTGGTTTTAGTTACCCATCCTGTAGTGTCTGGTTTTAGTTACCCGTCCTGTAGTATCTGGTTGGTTTTAGTTACCCATCCTGTAGTATCTGGTTTTAGTTACCCGTCCTGTAGTATCTGGTTTTAGTTACCCGTCCTGTAGTATCTGGTTTTAGTTACCCATCCTGTAGTATCCGTCCTGTAGTATCTGGTTGGTTTTAGTTACCCATCCTGTAGTATCTGGTTTTAGTTACCCATCCTGTAGTATCTGGTTTTAGTTACCCGTCCTGTAGTATCTGGTTTTAGTTACCCATCCTGTAGTATCTGGTTTTAGTTACCCATCCTGTAGTATCTAGTTTTAGTTACACGTCCTGTAGTATCTGGTTTTAGTTACCCATCCTGTAGTATCTAGTTTTAGTTACACGTCCTGTAGTATCTAGTTTTAGTTACCCATCCTGTAGTATCTGGTTTTAGTTACACGTCCTGTAGTATCTGGTTTTAGTTACCCATCCTGTAGTATCTGGTTTTAGTTACCCGTCCTGTAGTATCTGGTTTTAGTTACCCGTCCTGTAGTATCTGGTTTTAGTTACCCGTCCTGTAGTATCTGGTTTTAGTTACCCATCCTGTAGTATCTGGTTTTAGTTACCCGTCCTGTAGTATCTGGTTTTAGTTACCCGTCCTGTAGTATCTGGTTTTAGTTACCCGTCCTGTAGTATCTGGTTTTAGTTACCCATCCTGTAGTATCTGGTTTTAGTTACCCGTCCTGTAGTATCTGGTTTTAGTTACCCGTCCTGTAGTATCTGGTTTTAGTTACCCGTCCTGTAGTATCTGGTTTTAGTTACCCGTCCTGTAGTATCTGCTTTTAGTTACCCGTCCTGTAGTATCTGGTTTTAGTTACCCATCCTGTAGTGTCTGGTTTTAGTTACCCGTCCTGTAGTATCTGGTTTTAGTTACCCATCCTGTAGTATCTGGTTTTAGTTACCCATCCTGTAGTATCTGGTTTTAGTTACCCATCCTGTAGTGTCTGGTTTTAGTTACCCATCCTGTAGTGTCTCGTTTTAGTTACCCGTCCTGTAGTATCTGGTTTTAGTTACCCGTCCTGTAGTGTCTGGTTTTAGTTACCCATCCTGTAGAATCTGGTTTTAGTTACCCATCCTGTAGTATCTGGTTGGTTTTAGTGACCCGTCCTGTAGTATCTGGTTTTAGTTACCCGTCCTGTAGTATCTGGTTTTAGTTACCCGTCCTGTAGTATCTGGTTTTAGTTACCCGTCCTGTAGTATCTGGTTTTAGTTACCCGTCCTGTAGTATCTGGTTTTAGTTACCCATCCTGTAGTATCTGGTTTTAGTTACCCATCCTGTAGTATCTGGTTTTAGTTACCCATCCTGTAGTATCTGGTTTTAGTTACCCATCCTGTAGTATCTGGTTTTAGTTACCCATCCTGTAGTATCTGGTTTTAGTTACCCGTCCTGTAGTATCTGGTTGGTTTTAGTTACCCATCCTGTAGTATCTGGTTTTAGTTACCCATCCTGTAGTGTCTGGTTTTAGTTACCCATCCTGTAGTATCTGGTTTTAGTTACCCATCCTGTAGTATCTGGTTTTAGTTACCCATCCTGTAGTATCTGGTTTTAGTTACCCATCCTGTAGTATCTGGTTTTAGTTACCCATCCTGTAGTATCTGGTTTTAGTTACCCGTCCTGTAGTATCTGGTTTTAGTTACCCGTCCTGTAGTATCTGGTTTTAGTTACCCATCCTGTAGTGTCTGGTTTTAGTTACCCGTCCTGTAGTGTCTGGTTTTAGTTACCCGTCCTGTAGTATCTGGTTTTAGTTACCCATCCTGTAGTATCTGGTTTTAGTTACCCGTCCTGTAGTATCTGGTTTTAGTTACCCATCCTGTAGTATCTGGTTTTAGTAACCCGTCCTGTAGTATCTGGTTTTAGTTACCCGTCCTGTAGTATCTGGTTTTAGTTACCCGTCCTGTAGTATTTGGTTTTAGTTACCCATCCTGTAGTATCTGGTTTTAGTTACCCATCCTGTAGTATCTGGTTTTAGTTACCCATCCTGTAGTATCTGGTTTTAGTTACCCATCCTGTAGTGTCTGGTTTTAGTTACCCATCCTGTAGTATCTGGTTTTAGTTACCCATCCTGTAGTATCTGGTTTTAGTTACCCATCCTGTAGTATCTGGTTTTAGTTACCCATCCTGTAGTATCTGGTTTTAGTTACCCGTCCTGTAGTATCTGGTTTTAGTTACCCATCCTGTAGTATCTGGTTTTAGTTACCCGTCCTGTAGTATCTGGTTTTAGTTACCCGTCCTGTAGTATCTGGTTTTAGTTACCCGTCCTGTAGTATCTGGTTTTAGTTACCCATCCTGTAGTGTCTGGTTTTAGTTACCCGTCCTGTAGTATCTGGTTTTAGTTACCCGTCCTGTAGTATCTGGTTTTAGTTACCCATCCTGTAGTATCTGGTTTTAGTTACCCGTCCTGTAGTATCTGGTTTTAGTTACCCGTCCTGTAGTATCTGGTTTTAGTTACCCATCCTGTAGTATCTGGTTTTAGTTACCCATCCTGTAGTATCTGGTTGGTTTTAGTTACCCGTCCTGTAGTATCTGGTTTTAGTTACCCGTCCTGTAGTGTCTGGTTTTAGTTACCCGTCCTGTAGTATCTGGTTTTAGTTACCCATCCTGTAGTATCTGGTTTTAGTTACCCGTCCTGTAGTATCTGGTTTTAGTTACCCATCCTGTAGTATCTGGTTTTAGTTACCCATCCTGTAGTATCTGGTTTTAGTTACCCGTCCTGTAGTATCTGGTTGGTTTTAGTTACCCATCCTGTAGTATCTGGTTTTAGTTACCCATCCTGTAGTATCTTGTTTTAGTTACCCATCCTGTAGTATCTGGTTTTAGTTACCCATCCTGTAGTATCTGGTTTTAGTTACCCATCCTGTAGTATCTGGTTGGTTTTAGTTACCCGTCCTGTAGTATCTGGTTTTAGTTACCCATCCTGTAGTATCTGGTTTTAGTTACCCGTCCTGTAGTGTCTGGTTTTAGTTACCCGTCCTGTAGTATCTGGTTTTAGTTACCCATCCTGTAGTATCTGGTTTTAGTTACCCATCCTGTAGTATCTGGTTTTAGTTACCCGTCCTGTAGTATCTGGTTGGTTTTAGTTACCCATCCTGTAGTATCTGGTTTTAGTTACCCATCCTGTAGTGTCTGGTTTTAGTTACCCATCCTGTAGTATCTGGTTTTAGTTACCCATCCTGTAGTATCTGGTTTTAGTTACCCATCCTGTAGTATCTGGTTTTAGTTACCCATCCTGTAGTATCTGGTTTTAGTTACCCATCCTGTAGTATCTGGTTTTAGTTACCCGTCCTGTAGTATCTGGTTTTAGTTACCCGTCCTGTAGTATCTGGTTTTAGTTACCCATCCTGTAGTGTCTGGTTTTAGTTACCCGTCCTGTAGTGTCTGGTTTTAGTTACCCGTCCTGTAGTATCTGGTTTTAGTTACCCATCCTGTAGTATCTGGTTTTAGTTACCCGTCCTGTAGTATCTGGTTTTAGTTACCCATCCTGTAGTATCTGGTTTTAGTAACCCGTCCTGTAGTATCTGGTTTTAGTTACCCGTCCTGTAGTATCTGGTTTTAGTTACCCGTCCTGTAGTATCTGGTTTTAGTTACCCATCCTGTAGTATCTGGTTTTAGTTACCCATCCTGTAGTATCTGGTTTTAGTTACCCATCCTGTAGTATCTGGTTTTAGTTACCCATCCTGTAGTGTCTGGTTTTAGTTACCCATCCTGTAGTATCTGGTTTTAGTTACCCATCCTGTAGTATCTGGTTTTAGTTACCCATCCTGTAGTATCTGGTTTTAGTTACCCATCCTGTAGTATCTGGTTTTAGTTACCCGTCCTGTAGTATCTGGTTTTAGTTACCCATCCTGTAGTATCTGGTTTTAGTTACCCGTCCTGTAGTATCTGGTTTTAGTTACCCGTCCTGTAGTATCTGGTTTTAGTTACCCGTCCTGTAGTATCTGGTTTTAGTTACCCATCCTGTAGTGTCTGGTTTTAGTTACCCGTCCTGTAGTATCTGGTTTTAGTTACCCGTCCTGTAGTATCTGGTTTTAGTTACCCATCCTGTAGTATCTGGTTTTAGTTACCCGTCCTGTAGTATCTGGTTTTAGTTACCCGTCCTGTAGTATCTGGTTTTAGTTACCCATCCTGTAGTATCTGGTTTTAGTTACCCATCCTGTAGTATCTGGTTGGTTTTAGTTACCCGTCCTGTAGTATCTGGTTTTAGTTACCCGTCCTGTAGTGTCTGGTTTTAGTTACCCGTCCTGTAGTATCTGGTTTTAGTTACCCATCCTGTAGTATCTGGTTTTAGTTACCCGTCCTGTAGTATCTGGTTTTAGTTACCCATCCTGTAGTATCTGGTTTTAGTTACCCATCCTGTAGTATCTGGTTTTAGTTACCCGTCCTGTAGTATCTGGTTTTAGTTACCCATCCTGTAGTGTCTGGTTTTAGTTACCCATCCTGTAGTGTCTGGTTTTAGTTACCCGTCCTGTAGTGTCTGGTTTTAGTTACCCATCCTGTAGTATCTGGTTTTAGTTACCCATCCTGTAGTATCTGGTTTTAGTTACCCATCCTGTAGTGTCTGGTTTTAGTTACCCGTCCTGTAGTGTCTGGTTTTAGTTACCCTTCCTGTAGTATCTGGTTTTAGTTACCCATCCTGTAGTATCTGGTTTTAGTTACCCATCCTGTAGTGTCTGGTTTTAGTTACCCGTCCTGTAGTGTCTGGTTTTAGTTACCCATCCTGTAGTATCTGGTTTTAGTTACCCATCCTGTAGTGTCTGGTTTTAGTTACCCGTCCTGTAGTATCTGGTTTTAGTTACCCATCCTGTAGTATCTGGTTTTAGTTACCCATCCTGTAGTATCTGGTTTTAGTTACCCATCCTGTAGTGTCTGGTTTTAGTTACCCATCCTGTAGTGTCTGGTTTTAGTTACCCATCCTGTAGTATCCGTCCTGTAGTATCTGGTTTTAGTTACCCGTCCTGTAGTATCTGGTTTTAGTTACCCGTCCTGTAGTATCTGGTTTTAGTTACCCATCCTGTAGTATCTGGTTTTAGTTACCCATCCTGTAGTGTCTGGTTTTAGTTACCCATCCTGTAGTATCTGGTTTTAGTTACCCGTCCTGTAGTGTCTGGTTTTAGTTACCCATCCTGTAGTGTCTGGTTTTAGTTACCCGTCCTGTAGTATCTGGTTTTAGTTACCCGTCCTGTAGTGTCTGGTTTTAGTTACCCATCCTGTAGTATCTGGTTTTAGTTACCCATCCTGTAGTATCTGGTTGGTTTTAGTTACCCGTCCTGTAGTATCTGGTTTTAGTTACCCGTCCTGTAGTATCTGGTTTTAGTTACCCATCCTGTAGTATCTGGTTTTAGTTACCCGTCCTGTAGTATCTGGTTTTAGTTACCCATCCTGTAGTGTCTGGTTTTAGTTACCCATCCTGTAGTGTCTGGTTTTAGTTACCCGTCCTGTAGTATCTGGTTTTAGTTACCCGTCCTGTAGTATCTGGTTGGTTTTAGTTACCCATCCTGTAGTATCTGGTTTTAGTTACCCGTCCTGTAGTGTCTGGTTTTAGTTACCCATCCTGTAGTATCTGGTTTTAGTTACCCATCCTGTAGTATCTGGTTTTAGTTACCCGTCCTGTAGTGTCTGGTTTTAGTTACCCGTCCTGTAGTATCTGGTTTTAGTTACCCATCCTGTAGTGTCTGGTTTTAGTTACCCATCCTGTAGTGTCTGGTTTTAGTTACCCGTCCTGTAGTATCTGGTTTTAGTTACCTGTCCTGTAGTATCTGGTTGGTTTTAGTTACCCATCCTGTAGTATCTGGTTTTAGTTACCCGTCCTGTAGTGTCTGGTTTTAGTTACCCATCCTGTAGTATCTGGTTTTAGTTACCCGTCTGTAGTGTCTGGTTTTAGTTACCCATCCTGTAGTATCTGGTTTTAGTTACCCGTCCTGTAGTATCTGGTTTTAGTTACCCATCCTGTAGTATCTGGTTTTAGTTACCCATCCTGTAGTATCTGGTTTTAGTTACCCGTCCTGTAGTATCTGGTTTTAGTTACCCATCCTGTAGTATCTGGTTTTAGTTACCCGTCCTGTAGTATCTGGTTTTAGTTACCCGTCCTGTAGTATCTAGTTTTAGTTACCCATCCTGTAGTATCTGGTTTTAGTTACCCGTCCTGTAGTATCTGGTTTTAGTTACCCGTCCTGTAGTGTCTGGTTTTAGTTACCCGTCCTGTAGTATCTGGTTTTAG
Organism: Coregonus lavaretus; assembly: GCF_964263955.1. Classification (NCBI taxonomy): domain Eukaryota; kingdom Metazoa; phylum Chordata; class Actinopteri; order Salmoniformes; family Salmonidae; genus Coregonus; species Coregonus lavaretus. Next base: position 49,046 of record NW_028165477.1, on the reverse strand, counting down.
TTACCCATCCTGTAGTATCTGGTTTTAGTTACCCATCCTCAGTGGCGGCTCCTGAAAAAATTCTCAGGAGGGGCAATTTTTCTGATGATTTAGGTGACCTACACACGTGCACGAGTCCGTGCACGCGATTCCAGATATCTTTACCTCTGAATAAACTGCCTTTATTATACCATATCCACCCTGTCCAAAGTCTCTACTTGGTCTCAGTTCTCCAGTAAACTTGTGATTATCAACAGTACACAACGGTAACAAACAATTGGGGGAACTCACGGGGCAGATAGTAACCACTTAAAAGGAAGCGATTCCCAAACCTTCCATAACAAAGCCATCACCTACAGAGAGATGAACTTGGAGAAGAGTCCCCTAAGTAAGCTTGTCCTGGGCCTCTGTTCACAAACACAAACAGACCCCACACAGCCCCAGGACAACAACAACAACAACAACAACAACACAATTAGACCCAACCAAATCATGAGAAAACAAAAAGAGAATTACTTGACACATTGGAAAGAACAAACAAAAAAACAGAGCAAACTAGAATGCTATTTGGCCCTAAACAGAGAGTACACAGTGGCAGAATACCTGACCACTGTGACTGACCCAAACTTAATGAAAGCTTTGACTATGTACAGACTCAGTGACCATAGCCTTGCTATTGAGAAAGGCCGCCGTAGGCAGACCTGGCTCTCAAGAGAAGACAGGCTATGTGCACACTGCCCACAAAATGAGGTGGAAACTGAGCTGCACTTCCTAACCTCCTGCCAAATGTATGACCATATTAGAGACACATATTTCCCTCAGATTACAGCGATCCACAAAGAATTCGAAAACAAACCCAATTTTGATAAACTCCCTTATCTACTGGGTGAAAAACCACAGTGTGCCATCACAGCTGCAAGATTTGTGACCTGTTGCCACAAGAAAAGGGCAACCAGTGAAGAACAAACACCATTGTAAATACAACCCATATTTATGTTTATTTATTTTCCCATTTGTACTTTAACTATTTGCACATTGTAACAACACTATATATATACATAATATGACATTTGAAATGTCTTTATTCTTTTGAAACTTCTGAGTGTAATGTTTACTGTTAATATTTATTGTTTATTTCACTTTTGTTTACTATCTACTTCCCTTGCTTTGGCAATGTTAACACACGTTTCCCATGCCAATAAAGCCCTTAAATTGAATTGAATTGATAGTAAGGTCGCAATGACACAGAAAGCAGTTCAATGTCGGGGTACAGAGTCGCTCTCTTACCAGGATCGCGGTCCGCTCTGACCAGGGTGAAGGTGGCCGGCTCCACTTCTCTGTCCGGGACTCATCCAGCCAAGTCTCCCAGCTGTATTGGGATTCAGCTGCCAGCAGCGTTTTCATTATTTAGTCCGTTCGTAGCGGGTATGTACACGATCAACAAGATCAGTCCAAAACCAACCACTGGAAATCCATGGTTGGCAGAATGTTTGTAAACTAAGTCTACAAATTAAAAACATAAAATAACGCCGCACTGCAGGTCGCAACAGAGACGCTTCTAGCCGCCATTGTCTTAGTTACGTTCAACGTTACGTCACGTATGACGAAAGCGCGTAAGTGCAAGCCCACAGACACCCATAGAGAATGTATTGAAAGCTTTGAAATGTGAAAAAAATAGATTTTACATGACAGGCTATGAGAGACTTCTGGGCGATTTTCAACTTGACTGAAATCGCCCCAAAAACGGGCGGGGCCATTTGAAGCACGACTTTAGCCTGATTTGACATTTAGTGGCTGGCAGATCAGACGTGAACACTGATAACTGCTGTTGCCGTGATATAATTGATTAGAAAAAAAATCCCTTCCTTTTCCCGTTTGGCAGTGCGTCGCCCATATCGCCCTATTGAACAAGCCGTCCCTGCCCATCCTGTAGTGTCTGGTTTTAGTTACCCATCCTGTATTATCTGGTTTTAGTTACCCGTCCTGTAGTATCTGGTTTTAATTACCCATCCTGTAGTATCTGGTTTTAGTTACCCGTCCTGTAGTATCTGGTTTTAGTTACCCGTCCTGTAGTATCTGGTTTTAGTTACCCGTCCTGTAGTATCTAGTTTTAGTTACCCATCCTGTAGTATCTGGTTTTAGTTACCCGTCCTGTAGTATCTGGTTTTAGTTACCCGTCCTGTAGTGTCTGGTTTTAGTTACCCGTCCTGTAGTATCTGGTTTTAGTTACCCGTCCTGTAGTATCTGGTTTTAGTTACCCTTCCTGTAGTATCTGGTTTTAGTTACCCGTCCTGTAGTGTCTGGTTTTAGTTACCCATCCTGTAGTATCTGGTTTTAGTTACCCATCCTGTAGTATCTGGTTTTAGTTACCCGTCCTGTAGTATCTGGTTTTAGTTACCCATCCTGTAGTATCTGGTTTTAGTTACCCATCCTGTAGTATCTGGTTTTAGTTACCCGTCCTGTAGTATCTGGTTTTAGTTACCCATCCTGTAGTATCTGGTTTTAGTTACCCATCCTGTAGTATCTGGTTTTAGTTACCCATCCTGTAGTATCCGTCCTGTAGTATCTGGTTTTAGTTACCCGTCCTGTAGTATCTGGTTTTAGTTACCCGTCCTGTAGTATCTGGTTTTAGTTACCCGTCCTGTAGTGTCTGGTTTTAGTTACCCATCCTGTAGTATCTGGTTTTAGTTACCCATCCTGTAGTATCTGGTTTTAGTTACCCATCCTGTAGTATCCGTCCTGTAGTATCTGGTTTTAGTTACCCGTCCTGTAGTATCTGGTTTTAGTTACCCGTCCTGTAGTATCTGGTTTTAGTTACCCGTCCTGTAGTGTCTGGTTTTAGTTACCCATCCTGTAGTATCTGGTTTTAGTTACCCATCCTGTAGTATCTGGTTTTAGTTACCCGTCCTGTAGTAGCTGGTTTTAGTTACCCATCCTGTAGTATCTGGTTTTAGTTACCCGTCCTGTAGTGTCTGGTTTTAGTTACCCATCCTGTAGTGTCTGGTTTTAGTTACCCGTCCTGTAGTATCTGGTTTTAGTTACCCGTCCTGTAGTATCTGGTTTTAGTTACCCGTCCTGTAGTATCTGGTTTTAGTTACCCATCCTGTAGTATCTGGTTTTAGTTACCCGTCCTGTAGTATCTGGTTTTAGTTACCCATCCTGTAGTATCTGGTTTTAGTTACCCATCCTGTAGTGTCTGGTTTTAGTTACCCATCCTGTAGTATCTGGTTTTAGTTACCCATCCTGTAGTGTCTGGTTTTAGTTACCCGTCCTGTAGTATCTGGTTTTAGTTACCCGTCCTGTAGTATCTGGTTTTAGTTACCCGTCCTGTAGTATCTGGTTTTAGTTACCCATCCTGTAGTATCTGGTTTTAGTTACCCGTCCTGTAGTATCTGGTTTTAGTTACCCATCCTGTAGTATCTGGTTGGTTTTAGTTACCCATCCTGTAGTGTCTGGTTTTAGTTACCCATCCTGTAGTGTCTGGTTTTAGTTACCCATCCTGTAGTATCTGGTTTTAGTTACCCATCCTGTAGTGTCTGGTTTTAGTTACCCATCCTGTAGTATCTGGATTTAGTTACCCGTCCTGTAGTATCTGGTTTTAGTTACCCATCCTGTAGTGTCTGGTTTTAGTTACCCATCCTGTAGTATCTGGTTTTAGTTACCCATCCTGTAGTATCTGGTTTTAGTTACCCGTCCTGTAGTATCTGGTTTTAGTTACCCATCCTGTAGTATCTGGTTTTAGTTACCCGTCCTGTAGTATCTGGTTTTAGTTACCCATCCTGTAGTATCTGGTTTTAGTTACCCGTCCTGTAGTATCTGGTTTTAGTTACCCATCCTGTAGTATCTGGTTTTAGTTACCCATCCTGTAGTATCTGGTTGGTTTTAGTTACCCATCCTGTAGTGTCTGGTTTTAGTTACCCATCCTGTAGTGTCTGGTTTTAGTTACCCATCCTGTAGTATCTGGTTTTAGTTACCCATCCTGTAGTGTCTGGTTTTAGTTACCCATCCTGTAGTATCTGGTTTTAGTTACCCATCCTGTAGTATCTGGTTTTAGTTACCCATCCTGTAGTATCTGGTTTTAGTTACCCGTCCTGTAGTGTCTGGTTTTAGTTACCCATCCTGTAGTGTCTGGTTTTAGTTACCCGTCCTGTAGTATCTGGTTTTAGTTACCCATCCTGTAGTATCTGGTTTTAGTTACCCATCCTGTAGTACCTGGTTTTAGTTACCCGTCCTGTAGTATCTGGTTTTAGTTACCCGTCCTGTAGTATCTGGTTTTAGTTACCCATCCTGTAGTATCTGGTTTTAGTTACCCGTCCTGTAGTGTCTGGTTTTAGTTACCCATCCTGTAGTATCTGGTTTTAGTTACCCGTCCTGTAGTATCTGGTTTTAGTTACCCGTCCTGTAGTATTTGGTTTTAGTTACCCGTCCTGTAGTACCTGGTTTTAGTTACCCATCCTGTAGTATCTGGTTTTAGTTACCCATCCTGTAGTATCTGGTTTTAGTTACCCATCCTGTAGTATCTGGTTTTAGTTACCCGTCCTGTAGTATCTGGTTTTAGTTACCCGTCCTGTAGTGTCTGGTTTTAGTTACCCATCCTGTAGCATCTGGTTTTAGTTACCCATCCTGTAGTATCTGGTTTTAGTTACCCGTCCTGTAGTATCTGGTTTTAGTTACCCGTCCTGTAGTATCTGGTTTTAGTTACCCGTCCTGTAGTATCTGGTTTTAGTTACCCGTCCTGTAGTATCTGGTTTTAGTTACCCATCCTGTAGTATCTGGTTTTAGTTACCCATCCTGTAGTGTCTGGTTTTAGTTACCCGTCCTGTAGTGTCTGGTTTTAGTTACCCGTCCTGTAGTGTCTGGTTTTAGTTACCCGTCCTGTAGTATCTGGTTTTAGTTACCCGTTTTAGTTACCCGTCCTGTAGTACCTGGTTTTAGTTACCCATCCTGTAGTATCTGGTTTTAGTTACCCATCCTGTAGTATCTGGTTTTAGTTACCCATCCTGTAGTATCTGGTTTTAGTTACCCATCCTGTAGTATCTGGTTTTAGTTACCCATCCTGTAGTATCTGGTTTTAGTTACCCGTCCTGTAGTATCTGGTTTTAGTTACCCATCCTGTAGTATCTGGTTTTAGTTACCCATCCTGTAGTATCTGGTTTTAGTTACCCGTCCTGTAGTATCTGGTTTTAGTTACCCGTTCTGTAGTATCTGGTTTTAGTTACCCGTCCTGTAGTATCTGGTTTTAGTTACCCATCCTGTAGTATCTGGTTTTAGTTACCCATCCTGTAGTATCTGGTTTTAGTTACCCATCCTGTAGTGTCTGGTTTTAGTTACCCATCCTGTAGTGTCTGGTTTTAGTTACCCGTCCTGTAGTATCTGGTTTTAGTTACCCATCCTGTAGTATCTGGTTTTAGTTACCCATCCTGTAGTATCTGGTTTTAGTTACCCGTCCTGTAGTATCTGGTTTTAGTTACCCATCCTGTAGTATCTGGTTTTAGTTACCCGTCCTGTAGTATCTGGTTTTAGTTACCCGTCCTGTAGTATCTGGTTTTAGTTACCCATCCTGTAGTGTCTGGTTTTAGTTACCCGTCCTGTAGTATCTGGTTTTAGTTACCCATCCTGTAGTATCTGGTTTTAGTTACCCGTCCTGTAGTATCTGGTTTTAGTTACCCATCCTGTAGTATCTGGTTTTAGTTACCCGTCCTGTAGTATCTGGTTTTAGTTACCCATCCTGTAGTATCTGGTTTTAGTTACCCATCCTGTAGTATCTGGTTTTAGTTACCCGTCCTGTAGTACCTGGTTTTAGTTACCCATCCTGTAGTGTCTGGTTTTAGTTACCCATCCTGTAGTATCTGGTTTTAGTTACCCATCCTGTAGTGTCTGGTTTTAGTTACCCATCCTGTAGTGTCTGGTTTTAGTTACCCATCCTGTAGTACCTTGTTTTAGTTACCCATCCTGTAGTATCTGGTTTTAGTTACCCGTCCTGTAGTATCTGGTTTTAGTTACCCATCCTGTAGTATCTGGTTTTAGTTACCCATCCTGTAGTGTCTGGTTTTAGTTACCCATCCTGTAGTATCTGGTTTTAGTTACCCATCCTGTAGTATCTGGTTTTAGTTACCCGTCCTGTAGTATCTGGTTTTAGTTACCCATCCTGTAGTATCTGGTTTTAGTTACCCATCCTGTAGTGTCTGGTTTTAGTTACCCATCTTGTAGTATCTGGTTTTAGTTACCCGTCCTGTAGTATCTGGTTTTAGTTACCCATCCTGTAGTGTCTGGTTTTAGTTACCCATCCTGTAGTATCTGGTTTTAGTTACCCGTCCTGTAGTATCTGGTTTTAGTTACCCATCCTGTAGTGTCTGGTTTTAGTTACCCATCCTGTAGTGTCTGGTTTTAGTTACCCGTCCTGTAGTATCTGGTTTTAGTTACCCATCCTGTAGTATCTGGTTTTAGTTACCCATCCTGTAGTATCTGGTTTTAGTTACCCATCCTGTAGTGTCTGGTTTTAGTTACCCGTCCTGTAGTGTCTGGTTTTAGTTACCCATCCTGTAGTATCTGGTTTTAGTTACCCATCCTGTAGTATCTGGTTTTAGTTACCCATCCTGTAGTGTCTGGTTTTAGTTACCCGTCCTGTAGTGTCTGGTTTTAGTTACCCATCCTGTAGTATCTGGTTTTAGTTACCCATCCTGTAGTGTCTGGTTTTAGTTACCCGTCCTGTAGTATCTGGTTTTAGTTACCCATCCTGTAGTATCTGGTTTTAGTTACCCATCCTGTAGTATCTGGTTTTAGTTACCCATCCTGTAGTGTCTGGTTTTAGTTACCCATCCTGTAGTGTCTGGTTTTAGTTACCCATCCTGTAGTATCCGTCCTGTAGTATCTGGTTTTAGTTACCCGTCCTGTAGTATCTGGTTTTAGTTACCCGTCCTGTAGTATCTGGTTTTAGTTACCCATCCTGTAGTATCTGGTTTTAGTTACCCATCCTGTAGTGTCTGGTTTTAGTTACCCATCCTGTAGTATCTGGTTTTAGTTACCCGTCCTGTAGTGTCTGGTTTTAGTTACCCATCCTGTAGTGTCTGGTTTTAGTTACCCGTCCTGTAGTATCTGGTTTTAGTTACCCGTCCTGTAGTGTCTGGTTTTAGTTACCCATCCTGTAGTATCTGGTTTTAGTTACCCATCCTGTAGTATCTGGTTGGTTTTAGTTACCCGTCCTGTAGTATCTGGTTTTAGTTACCCGTCCTGTAGTATCTGGTTTTAGTTACCCATCCTGTAGTATCTGGTTTTAGTTACCCGTCCTGTAGTATCTGGTTTTAGTTACCCATCCTGTAGTGTCTGGTTTTAGTTACCCATCCTGTAGTGTCTGGTTTTAGTTACCCGTCCTGTAGTATCTGGTTTTAGTTACCCGTCCTGTAGTATCTGGTTGGTTTTAGTTACCCATCCTGTAGTATCTGGTTTTAGTTACCCGTCCTGTAGTGTCTGGTTTTAGTTACCCATCCTGTAGTATCTGGTTTTAGTTACCCATCCTGTAGTATCTGGTTTTAGTTACCCATCCTGTAGTGTCTGGTTTTAGTTACCCGTCCTGTAGTATGTGGTTTTAGTTACCCATCCTGTAGTGTCTGGTTTTAGTTACCCATCCTGTAGTGTCTGGTTTTAGTTACCCGTCCTGTAGTATCTGGTTTTAGTTACCTGTCCTGTAGTATCTGGTTGGTTTTAGTTACCCATCCTGTAGTATTGGGTTTTAGTTACCCGTCCTGTAGTGTCTGGTTTTAGTTACCCATCCTGTAGTATCTGGTTTTAGTTACCCGTCTGTAGTGTCTGGTTTTAGTTACCCATCCTGTAGTATCTGGTTTTAGTTACCCGTCCTGTAGTATCTGGTTTTAGTTACCCATCCTGTAGTATCTGGTTTTAGTTACCCATCCTGTAGTATCTGGTTTTAGTTACCCGTCCTGTAGTATCTGGTTTTAGTTACCCATCCTGTAGTATCTGGTTTTAGTTACCCGTCCTGTAGTATCTGGTTTTAGTTACCCGTCCTGTAGTATCTAGTTTTAGTTACCCATCCTGTAGTATCTGGTTTTAGTTACCCGTCCTGTAGTATCTGGTTTTAGTTACCCGTCCTGTAGTGTCTGGTTTTAGTTACCCGTCCTGTAGTATCTGGTTTTAGTTACCCATCCTGTAGTATCTGGTTTTAGTTACCCATCCTGTAGTGTCTGGTTTTAGTTACCCATCCTGTATTATCTGGTTTTAGTTACCCGTCCTGTAGTATCTGGTTTTAATTACCCATCCTGTAGTATCTGGTTTTAGTTACCCGTCCTGTAGTATCTGGTTTTAGTTACCCGTCCTGTAGTATCTGGTTTTAGTTACCCGTCCTGTAGTATCTAGTTTTAGTTACCCATCCTGTAGTATCTGGTTTTAGTTACCCGTCCTGTAGTATCTGGTTTTAGTTACCCGTCCTGTAGTGTCTGGTTTTAGTTACCCGTCCTGTAGTATCTGGTTTTAGTTACCCGTCCTGTAGTATCTGGTTTTAGTTACCCATCCTGTAGTATCTGGTTTTAGTTACCCGTCCTGTAGTGTCTGGTTTTAGTTACCCATCCTGTAGTGTCTGGTTTTAGTTACCCGTCCTGTAGTATCTGGTTTTAGTTACCCGTCCTGTAGTATCTGGTTTTAGTTACCCGTCCTGTAGTATCTGGTTTTAGTTACCCATCCTGTAGTATCTGGTTTTAGTTACCCGTCCTGTAGTATCTGGTTTTAGTTACCCATCCTGTAGTATCTGGTTTTAGTTACCCATCCTGTAGTGTCTGGTTTTAGTTACCCATCCTGTAGTATCTGGTTTTAGTTACCCATCCTGTAGTGTCTGGTTTTAGTTACCCGTCCTGTAGTATCTGGTTTTAGTTACCCGTCCTGTAGTATCTGGTTTTAGTTACCCGTCCTGTAGTATCTGGTTTTAGTTACCCATCCTGTAGTATCTGGTTTTAGTTACCCGTCCTGTAGTATCTGGTTTTAGTTACCCATCCTGTAGTATCTGGTTGGTTTTAGTTACCCATCCTGTAGTGTCTGGTTTTAGTTACCCATCCTGTAGTGTCTGGTTTTAGTTACCCATCCTGTAGTATCTGGTTTTAGTTACCCATCCTGTAGTGTCTGGTTTTAGTTACCCATCCTGTAGTATCTGGATTTAGTTACCCGTCCTGTAGTATCTGGTTTTAGTTACCCATCCTGTAGTGTCTGGTTTTAGTTACCCATCCTGTAGTATCTGGTTTTAGTTACCCATCCTGTAGTATCTGGTTTTAGTTACCCATCCTGTAGTATCTGGTTTTAGTTACCCATCCTGTAGTATCTGGTTTTAGTTACCCGTCCTGTAGTATCTGGTTTTAGTTACCCATCCTGTAGTATCTGGTTTTAGTTACCCGTCCTGTAGTATCTGGTTTTAGTTACCCATCCTGTAGTATCTGGTTTTAGTTACCCATCCTGTAGTATCTGGTTGGTTTTAGTTACCCATCCTGTAGTGTCTGGTTTTAGTTACCCATCCTGTAGTGTCTGGTTTTAGTTACCCATCCTGTAGTATCTGGTTTTAGTTACCCATCCTGTAGTGTCTGGTTTTAGTTACCCATCCTGTAGTATCTGGTTTTAGTTACCCATCCTGTAGTATCTGGTTTTAGTTACCCGTCCTGTAGTGTCTGGTTTTAGTTACCCATCCTGTAGTGTCTGGTTTTAGTTACCCGTCCTGTAGTATCTGGTTTTAGTTATCCGTCCTGTAGTATCTGGTTTTAGTTACCCATCCTGTAGTATCTGGTTTTAGTTACCCATCCTGTAGTACCTGGTTTTAGTTACCCGTCCTGTAGTATCTGGTTTTAGTTACCCGTCCTGTAGTATCTGGTTTTAGTTACCCGTCCTGTAGTGTCTGGTTTTAGTTACCCATCCTGTAGTATCTGGTTTTAGTTACCCGTCCTGTAGTATCTGGTTTTAGTTACCCGTCCTGTAGTATTTGGTTTTAGTTACCCGTCCTGTAGTACCTGGTTTTAGTTACCCATCCTGTAGTATCTGGTTTTAGTTACCCATCCTGTAGTATCTGGTTTTAGTTACCCATCCTGTAGTATCTGGTTTTAGTAACCCGTCCTGTAGTATCTGGTTTTAGTTACCCGTCCTGTAGTGTCTGGTTTTAGTTACCCATCCTGTAGCATCTGGTTTTAGTTACCCATCCTGTAGTATCTGGTTTTAGTTACCCGTCCTGTAGTATCTGGTTTTAGTTACCCGTCCTGTAGTATCTGGTTTTAGTTACCCGTCCTGTAGTATCTGGTTTTAGTTACCCGTCCTGTAGTATCTGGTTTTAGTTACCCATCCTGTAGTATCTGGTTTTAGTTACCCATCCTGTAGTGTCTGGTTTTAGTTACCCATCCTGTAGTTTCTGGTTTTAGTTACCCGTCCTGTAGTATCTGGTTTTAGTTACCCATCCTGTAGTATCTGGTTTTAGTTACCCGTCCTGTAGTATCTGCTTTTAGTTACCCGTCCTGTAGTATCTGGTTTTAGTTACCCGTCCTGTAGTGTCTGGTTTTAGTTACCCGTCCTGTAGTATCTGGTTTTAGTTACCCGTCCTGTAGTATCTGGTTTTAGTTACCCATCCTGTAGTATCTGGTTTTAGTTACCCATCCTGTAGTATCTGGTTTTAGTTACCCGTCCTGTAGTATCTGGTTTTAGTTACCCGTCCTGTAGTATATGGTTTTAGTTACCCGTCCTGTAGTATCTGGTTTTAGTTACCCATCCTGTAGTATCTGGTTTTAGTTACCCATCCTGTAGTGTCTGGTTTTAGTTACCCATCCTGTAGTATCTGGTTTTAGTTACCCATCCTGTAGTATCTGGTTTTAGTTACCCATCCTGTAGTATCTGGTTTTAGTTACCCGTCCTGTAGTATCTGGTTTTAGTTACCCGTCCTGTAGTGTCTGGTTTTAGTTACCCGTCCTGTAGTATCTGGTTTTAGTTACCCGTCCTGTAGTGTCTGGTTTTAGTTACCCATCCTGTAGTATCTGGTTTTAGTTACCCATCCTGTAGTATCTGGTTTTAGTTACCCGTCCTGTAGTGTCTGGTTTTAGTTACCCATCCTGTAGTATCTGGTTTTAGTTACCCATCCTGTAGTATCTGGTTTTAGTTACCCGTCCTGTAGTATCTGGTTTTAGTTACCCGTCCTGTAGTATCTGGTTTTAGTTACCCATCCTGTAGTATCTGGTTTTAGTTACCCATCCTGTAGTATCTGGTTTTAGTTACCCGTCCTGTAGTATCTGGTTTTAGTTACCCGTCCTGTAGTATCTGGTTTTAGTTACCCGTCCTGTAGTGTCTGGTTTTAGTTACCCGTCCTGTAGTATCTGGTTTTAGTTACCCGTCCTGTAGTATCTGGTTTTAGTTACCCATCCTGTAGTATCTGGTTTTAGTTACCCGTCCTGTAGTATCTGGTTTTAGTTACCCGTCCTGTAGTATCTGGTTTTAGTTACCCGTCCTGTAGTATCTGGTTTTAGTTACCCGTCCTGTAGTATCTGGTTTTAGTTACCCGTCCTGTAGTATCTGGTTTTAGTTACCCGTCCTGTAGTGTCTGGTTTTAGTTACCCATCCTGTAGTATCTGGTTTTAGTTACCCATCCTGTAGTATCTGGTTTTAGTTACCCATCCTGTAGTATCTGGTTTTAGTTACCCATCCTGTAGTATCTGGTTTTAGTTACCCGTCCTGTAGTATCTGGTTTTAGTTACCCATCCTGTAGTATCTGGTTTTAGTTACCCATCCTGTAGTATCTGGTTTTAGTTACCCATCCTGTAGCATCTGGTTTTAGTTACCCATCCTGTAGTATCTGGTTTTAGTTACCCATCCTGTAGTGTCTGGTTTTAGTTACCCATCCTGTAGTATCTGGTTTTAGTTACCCATCCTGTAGTATCTGGTTTTAGTTACCCATCCTGTAGTGTCTGGTTTTAGTTACCCATCCTGTAGTATCTGGTTTTAGTTACCCATCCTGTAGTATCTGGTTTTAGTTACCCGTCCTGTAGTGTCTGGTTTTAGTTACCCGTCCTGTAGTGTCTGGTTTTAGTTACCCGTCCTGTAGTGTCTGGTTTTAGTTACCCATCCTGTAGTATCTGGTTTTAGTTACCCATCCTGTAGTATCTGGTTTTAGTTACCCATCCTGTATTATCTGGTTTTAGTTACCCATCCTGTAGTATCTGGTTTTAGTTACCCATCCTGTAGTATCTGGTTTTAGTTACCCATCCTGTAGTATCTGGTTTTAGTTACCCGTCCTGTAGTATCTGGTTTTAGTTACCCGTCCTGTAGTATCTGGTTTTAGTTACCCGTCCTGTAGTATCTGGTTTTAGTTACCCGTCCTGAAGTATCTCGTTTTAGTTACCCATCCTGTAGTATATGGTTTTAGTTACCCATCCTGTAGTATCTGGTTTTAGTTACCCATCCTGTAGTATCTGGTTTTAGTTACCCATCCTGTAGTATCTGGTTTTAGTTACCCATCCTGTAGTATCTGGTTTTAGTTACCCATCCTGTAGTATCTGGTTTTAGTTACCCATCCTGTAGTATCTGGTTTTAGTTACCCGTCCTGTAGTGTCTGGTTTTAGTTACCCATCCTGTAGTATCTGGTTTTAGTTACCCATCCTGTAGTATCTGGTTTTAGTTACCCATCCTGTAGTATCTGGTTTTTGTTACCCATCCTGTAGTATCTGGTTTTAGTTACCCGTCCTGTAGTATCTGGTTTTAGTTACCCATCCTGTAGTATCTGGTTTTAGTTACCCATCCTGTAGTATCTGGTTTTAGTTACCCGTCCTGTAGTATCTGGTTTTAGTTACCCATCCTGTAGTATATGGTTTTAGTTACCCATTCTGTAGTATCTGGTTTTAGTTACCCATCCTGTAGTATCTGGTTTTAGTTACCCGTCCTGTAGTATCTGGTTTTAGTTACCCATCTTGTAGTATCTGGTTTTAGTTACCCGTCCTGTAGTGTCTGGTTTTAGTTACCCGTCCTGTAGTGTCTGGTTTTAGTTACCCATACTGTAGTGTCTGGTTTTAGTTACCCATCCTGTAGTATCTGGTTTTAGTTACCCATCCTGTAGTATCTGGTTTTAGTTACCCATCCTGTAGTATCTGGTTTTAGTTACCCATCCTGTAGTATCTGGTTTTAGTTACCCGTCCTGTAGTGTCTGGTTTTAGTTACCCATCCTGTAGTATCTGGTTTTAGTTACCCATCCTGTAGTGTCTGGTTTTAGTTACCCATCCTGTAGTATCTGGTTTTAGTTACCCATCCTGTAGTATCTGGTTTTAGTTACCCATCCTGTAGTATCTGGTTTTAGTTACCCGTCCTGTAGTATCTAATTTTAGTTACCCATCCTGTAGTATCTGGTTTTAGTTACCCATCCTGTAGTATCTGGTTTTAGTTACCCATCCTGTAGTATCTGGTTTTAGTTACCCGTCCTGTAGTATCTGGTTTTAGTTACCCATCCTGTAGTATCTGGTTTTAGTTACTCATCCTGTAGTATCTGGTTTTAGTTACCCATCCTGTAGTGTCTGGTTTTAGTTACTCATCCTGTAGTATCTGGTTTTAGTTACCCATCCTGTAGTGTCTGGTTTTAGTTACCCGTCCTGTAGTATCCGTCCTGTAGTATCTGGTTTTAGTTACCCATCCTGTAGTATCTGGTTTTAGTTACCCGTCCTGTAGTATCTGGTTTTAGTTACCCATCCTGTAGTATCTGGTTTTAGTTACCCATCCTGTAGTATCTGGTTTTAGTTACCCATCCTGTAGCATCTGGTTTTAGTTACCCATCCTGTAGTATCTGGTTTTAGTTACCCATCCTGTAGTGTCTGGTTTTAGTTACCCATCCTGTAGTATCTGGTTTTAGTTACCCATCCTGTAGTATCTGGTTTTAGTTACCCATCCTGTAGTGTCTGGTTTTAGTTACCCATCCTGTAGTATCTGGTTTTAGTTACCCATCCTGTAGTATCTGGTTTTAGTTACCCGTCCTGTAGTGTCTGGTTTTAGTTACCCGTCCTGTAGTGTCTGGTTTTAGTTACCCGTCCTGTAGTGTCTGGTTTTAGTTACCCATCCTGTAGTATCTGGTTTTAGTTACCCATCCTGTAGTATCTGGTTTTAGTTACCCATCCTGTATTATCTGGTTTTAGTTACCCATCCTGTAGTATCTGGTTTTAGTTACCCATCCTGTAGTATCTGGTTTTAGTTACCCATCCTGTAGTATCTGGTTTTAGTTACCCGTCCTGTAGTATCTGGTTTTAGTTACCCGTCCTGTAGTATCTGGTTTTAGTTACCCGTCCTGTAGTATCTGGTTTTAGTTACCCGTCCTGAAGTATCTCGTTTTAGTTACCCATCCTGTAGTATATGGTTTTAGTTACCCATCCTGTAGTATCTGGTTTTAGTTACCCATCCTGTAGTATCTGGTTTTAGTTACCCATCCTGTAGTATCTGGTTTTAGTTACCCATCCTGTAGTATCTGGTTTTAGTTACCCATCCTGTAGTATCTGGTTTTAGTTACCCATCCTGTAGTATCTGGTTTTAGTTACCCGTCCTGTAGTGTCTGGTTTTAGTTACCCATCCTGTAGTATCTGGTTTTAGTTACCCATCCTGTAGTATCTGGTTTTAGTTACCCATCCTGTAGTATCTGGTTTTTGTTACCCATCCTGTAGTATCTGGTTTTAGTTACCCGTCCTGTAGTATCTGGTTTTAGTTACCCATCCTGTAGTATCTGGTTTTAGTTACCCATCCTGTAGTATCTGGTTTTAGTTACCCGTCCTGTAGTATCTGGTTTTAGTTACCCATCCTGTAGTATATGGTTTTAGTTACCCATTCTGTAGTATCTGGTTTTAGTTACCCATCCTGTAGTATCTGGTTTTAGTTACCCGTCCTGTAGTATCTGGTTTTAGTTACCCATCTTGTAGTATCTGGTTTTAGTTACCCGTCCTGTAGTGTCTGGTTTTAGTTACCCGTCCTGTAGTGTCTGGTTTTAGTTACCCATACTGTAGTGTCTGGTTTTAGTTACCCATCCTGTAGTATCTGGTTTTAGTTACCCATCCTGTAGTATCTGGTTTTAGTTACCCATCCTGTAGTATCTGGTTTTAGTTACCCATCCTGTAGTATCTGGTTTTAGTTACCCGTCCTGTAGTGTCTGGTTTTAGTTACCCATCCTGTAGTATCTGGTTTTAGTTACCCATCCTGTAGTGTCTGGTTTTAGTTACCCATCCTGTAGTATCTGGTTTTAGTTACCCATCCTGTAGTATCTGGTTTTAGTTACCCATCCTGTAGTATCTGGTTTTAGTTACCCGTCCTGTAGTATCTAATTTTAGTTACCCATCCTGTAGTATCTGGTTTTAGTTACCCATCCTGTAGTATCTGGTTTTAGTTACCCATCCTGTAGTATCTGGTTTTAGTTACCCGTCCTGTAGTATCTGGTTTTAGTTACCCATCCTGTAGTATCTGGTTTTAGTTACTCATCCTGTAGTATCTGGTTTTAGTTACCCATCCTGTAGTGTCTGGTTTTAGTTACTCATCCTGTAGTATCTGGTTTTAGTTACCCATCCTGTAGTGTCTGGTTTTAGTTACCCGTCCTGTAGTATCCGTCCTGTAGTATCTGGTTTTAGTTACCCATCCTGTAGTATCTGGTTTTAGTTACTCATCCTGTAGTATCTGGTTTTAGTTACTCATCCTGTAGTATCTGGTTTTAGTTACCCGTCCTGTAGTATCCGTCCTGTAGTATCTGGTTTTAGTTACCCATCCTGTAGTATCTGGTTTTAGTTACCCGTCCTGTAGTATCCGTCCTGTAGTATCTGGTTTTAGTTACCCATCCTGTAGTATCTGGTTTTAGTTACTCATCCTGTAGTATCTGGTTTTAGTTACCCATCCTGTAGTGTCTGGTTTTAGTTACTCATCCTGTAGTATCTGGTTTTAGTTACCCATCCTGTAGTGTCTGGTTTTAGTTACCCGTCCTGTAGTATCCGTCCTGTAGTATCTGGTTTTAGTTACCCATCCTGTAGTATCTGGTTTTAGTTACTCATCCTGTAGTATCTGGTTTTAGTTACTCATCCTGTAGTATCTGGTTTTAGTTACCCGTCCTGTAGTATCTGGTTTTAGTTACCCATCCTGTAGTATCTGGTTTTAGTTACTCATCCTGTAGTATCTGGTTTTAGTTACCCATCCTGTAGTGTCTGGTTTTAGTTACTCATCCTGTAGTATCTGGTTTTAGTTACCCATCCTGTAGTGTCTGGTTTTAGTTACCCGTCCTGTAGTATCCGTCCTGTAGTATCTGGTTTTAGTTACCCATCCTGTAGTATCTGGTTTTAGTTACTCATCCTGTAGTATCTGGTTTTAGTTACTCATCCTGTAGTATCTGGTTTTAGTTACCCGTCCTGTAGTATCTGGTTTTAGTTACCCATCCTGTAGTATCTGGTTTTAGTTACTCATCCTGTAGTATCTGGTTTTAGTTACCCGTCCTGTAGTATCTAATTTTAGTTACCCATCCTGTAGTATCTGGTTTTAGTTACCCATCCTGTAGTATCTGGTTTTAGTTACCCATCCTGTAGTATCTGGTTTTAGTTACCCGTCCTGTAGTATCTGGTTTTAGTTACCCATCCTGTAGTATCTGGTTTTAGTTACTCATCCTGTAGTATCTGGTTTTAGTTACCCATCCTGTAGTGTCTGGTTTTAGTTACTCATCCTGTAGTATCTGGTTTTAGTTACCCATCCTGTAGTGTCTGGTTTTAGTTACCCGTCCTGTAGTATCCGTCCTGTAGTATCTGGTTTTAGTTACCCATCCTGTAGTATCTGGTTTTAGTTACTCATCCTGTAGTATCTGGTTTTAGTTACTCATCCTGTAGTATCTGGTTTTAGTTACCCGTCCTGTAGTATCCGTCCTGTAGTATCTGGTTTTAGTTACCCATCCTGTAGTATCTGGTTTTAGTTACCCGTCCTGTAGTATCCGTCCTGTAGTATCTGGTTTTAGTTACCCATCCTGTAGTATCTGGTTTTAGTTACTCATCCTGTAGTATCTGGTTTTAGTTACCCATCCTGTAGTGTCTGGTTTTAGTTACTCATCCTGTAGTATCTGGTTTTAGTTACCCATCCTGTAGTGTCTGGTTTTAGTTACCCGTCCTGTAGTATCCGTCCTGTAGTATCTGGTTTTAGTTACCCATCCTGTAGTATCTGGTTTTAGTTACCCGTCCTGTAGTATCCGTCCTGTAGTATCTGGTTTTAGTTACCCGTCCTGTAGTATCTGGTTTTAGTTACTCATCCTGTAGTGTCTGGTTTTAGTTACCCGTCCTGTAGTATCTGGTTTTAGTTACTCATCCTGTAGTATCTGGTTTTAGTTACCCATCCTGTAGTATCTGGTTTTAGTTATCCGTCCTGTAGTATCTGGTTTTAGTTACCCATCCTGTAGTATCTGGTTTTAGTTACCCATCCTGTAGTGTCTGGTTTTAGTTACCCATCCTGTAGTGTCTGGTTTTAGTTACCCATCCTGTAGTATCTGGTTTTAGTTACCCATCCTGTAGTGTCTGGTTTTAGTTACCCATCCTGTAGTATCTGGTTTTAGTTACTCATCCTGTAGTATCTGGTTTTAGTTACCCATCCTGTAGTATCTGGTTTTAGTTACCCATCCTGTAGTATCTGGTTTTAGTTACCCGTCCTGTAGTATCTGGTTTTAGTTATCCGTCCTGTAGTATCTGGTTTTAGTTACCCATCCTGTAGTATCTGGTTTTAGTTACCCATCCTGTAGTGTCTGGTTTTAGTTACCCATCCTGTAGTGTCTGGTTTTAGTTACCCATCCTGTAGTATCTGGTTTTAGTTACCCATCCTGTAGTGTCTGGTTTTAGTTACCCATCCTGTAGTATCTGGTTTTAGTTACTCATCCTGTAGTATCTGGTTTTAGTTACCCATCCTGTAGTGTCTGGTTTTAGTTACCCGTCCTGTAGTATCTGGTTTTAGTTACCCGTCCTGTAGTGTCTGGTTTTAGTTACCCGTCCTGTAGTGTCTGGTTTTCATTGGGTCTGCTCTATGTTCCGGTAAGAGGAGGCCTGGCATCCCAAATGGCACATTCTTCCCTTTATAGTGCACTACTTTTGACCAGAGCTCTATGGGTCCTGGTCCCTCTGGTCTAAAGTAGTTCCCTATAAAGGGAATAGGGTGGTATTTGGGACTCAGATGAAGTAAGAGGAGAGAGGATGTAGGTCTGTTTGATGTAAGCAGGGTTCAGGTGGGGTCATTCCCCAGTTGTCAGGAGCTGTACAGTGTTAAAGGGGAGAGGGGTGTGTGTGACTGAGTGTGTGTGTGGAATACATTTTTAGTCCCCAAAAAATTCCCGAAAACATAGCTGTGTGTGTGTGTGTGTGTGTGGCTCTGTCCACCTAGACTAGGTCAGATGTCCTCTGTGTCTCTCTCTCTTTGATATTATACCTGAATGAGGACCCAGGGAATCCAGGGAACTAACCCTAACCCAGGGAATCCAGGGAACTAACCCTAACCCTAACCCAGGGAATCCAGGGACTAACCCTAACCCTAACCCAGGGAATCCAGGGAACTTACCCTAACCCTAACACAGGGAATCCAGGGAACTAACCCTAACCCTAACCCAGGGAATCCAGGGAACTAACCCTAACCCAGGGAATCCAGGGAACTAACCCTAACCCTAACACAGGGAATCCAGGGAACTAACCCTAACCCAAGGAATCCAGGGAACTAACCTTAACCCTAACCCAGGGAATCCAGGGAACGCTGAATGGACTGGAGGAAAGGTTGTGATTTATAACAGTGTGACAGGAAGCACGGTAGAGGAAGGAGAGGAAAGGAGAAGAGAGGGAGGAGTGGAGAGGAGGTGAAGGAGAGGGGGAGGAGTGGAGAGGGGGAGGAGTGGAGAGGAGGTGAAGTAGGGGGAGGAGTGGAGAGGAGGTGAAGTAGAGGGGGAGGAGTGGAGAGGAGGTGAAGTAGAGGGGGAGGAGTGGAGAGGAGAGAGAAGAGGGGGAGGAGTGTAGAGGAGGTGAAGGTGAAGGAGAGGGGGGAGGAGTGGAGAGGAGAGGAGGTGAAGGAAAGGGGGAGGAGTGGAGAGGAGAGGAGGTGAAGGAGAGGGGAGGAGTGGAGAGGAAAGGAGGTGAGGAGAGGGGGAGGAGTGGAGAGGAGGTGAAGGAGAGGGGAAGGTGTGGAGAGGAGGTGAAGGAGAGGGGGAGGAGTGGAGAGGAGGTGAAGGAGAGGGGAAGGTGTGGAGAGGAGGTGAAGGAGATGGGGAGGAGTGGAGAGGAGAGGAGGTGAAGGAAAGGGGGAGGAGTGGAGAGGAGGTGAAGGAGAGGGGGTGGAGTGGAGAGGAGGTGAGAAGAGGGGGAGGAGTGGAGAGCAGGTGAGGAGAGAAGAAGGGGAGGAGTGGAGAGTAGGGGAAGGAGAGGGGGAGGAGTGGAGAGGAGGTGAAGGAGAGGGGGAGGAGTGGAGAGGAGAGGAGGTGAGAAGAGGGGGAGGAGAGGAGGTGAAGGAGAGGGGGAGGAGTGGAGAGGAGGTGAAGGAGAGGGGAGGAGTGGAGAGGAGGTGAAGGAGAGGGGGAGGAGTGGAGAGGAGGTGAAGGAGAGGGGAGGAGTGGAGAGGAGGTGGAGAGGGGGAGGAGTGGAGAGGAGGTGAAGGAGAGGGGAGGAGTGGAGAGGAGGTGAAGGAGAGGGGCAGTAGAGGGGTGGAGATTTGACATTGACAGCTGATGATGTGAAGCAGACTTCCAGGAGGTTCTGCTCTGGTCTGTTTCTTTGCTGGGTTGTATTCACTAGGCACCAAACGGAGGAAAACATACTGAAACAGGGAGGGACTACCTGAACTTGTCCAATAAGAAACACTAATTTTCATTTTCCATTGCAACACATTTTGCTACAGTGGGTACTAATGAATATGACCCAGTTTCTGATTGATGTGTCTGTGTTTCTGTATCCCGTCTCTCCACAGCCTCCTCCCCAAAACCAACCCCCCCAGGGACAGCCCTACCCCTCTCCGGGGGCTCCTTACCCCTCCCATAGCCTGCGACGTCTACCGCAGTGCTCCCCTGTTCACCTCAGTCACCCAGTCCCCCTGTCCCTGTCCCTGTCCCTGTCCCCTGCCTCCACCCCTGGACCAGGACAGCCCACACCATCTACTCCTCCTCCTCACCGAGCCCCGCCTCCCCATGGCCAAGGACATGCCCACAGCCACACCCAGGCTCCGCCCAGAGGGGCGTCGTTTCGCAGTGTGCCACAGCACCATAACTCCTGCAGGATGGTCTTGGTGAGTGAGTGGAGGATGGTCTGGTTGAGTGAGTGGAGGATGGTCTGGTTGAGTGAGTGGAGGATGGTCTGGTTGAGTGAGTGGAGGATGGTCTGGGTGAGTGAGTGGAGGGCTGAGATTAGATGAGCACAGAGAGAACCTGACTAAGCCTCTCCCTCTACATCAACACCATGCTCCCTCTGACATTAAAGGCTGCGTCACAAACAGCACCCTATTCCCTATATAGTGCACTACTTTAGACCAGGGCCAGTGCCTGCCTGGGCTCAGCGCTCGTCAAAAGTAGTGCACTATATAGGGAATAGGGTGCTGTTTCAGATGCAGCTGGGACACTATGTCTGACTCCTGTATCTGTCTTTACTGTAATAGTGTCCGGGGCTCAGAACCCGACACCACGTCTGACCTCAGCTCTACGTCACTGCATCATGCTCATTTAGTGTTTAGTATTTATTAGGGATCTCCATTAGCTGCTGCCAAGGCAGCTACTACTCTTCCTGGGGTCCAAACAGGGTCAAAACTGTTACATCAGGAAACAAAACAACAACATCCTACATCATCAATAACACAATACATCATACAAGACATTATTGCATAATTACTCTAGTATTACACACATATAGTACAATATAAAATCCACAATAACACAACATTACAATGTGTGTGCTAGAGTGTGTGTGCGTATGCCTGTGTGCGTATGCCTGTGTGCGTGTGTGTGTGTGTGTGTGTGTGTGTGTGTGTGTGTGTGTGTGTGTGCGTGTGTGTGTTTGTGTGTGTTTGTGTGCGTGTGTGCGTGTGCGTGTTTGTGTGTGTGTGTGTGTGTGTGTGCGTGTGTGTGTGTGTGTGTCTCTTCACAGTGTGTCTCTTTATTAAGACACACCAGATCAGGCTCATTAGCAGTGTGTTAAAGCATTAATGAGCTGCTAACTCCTGTTCTGATTAACAGAAGGTCGTTAGGAGGTTATAGCAGAGCCGAGGCCTGTCTACTGAAGTATCATCAAGCATCATGCTATTAAAGCTGCAATCTGGGATTCGCTTTTCAATGGGTAAATACAGCAAATATCAAAAATTGAAAGAGACTTTTGAACAAATTCCCAGATCCCAGATTGTACATTTAAGAGATGATGAGCTGAATGAGAGTGTGCTTCGAGGAGGGCAGAGGGCATTTATTGATTTAGAGTCCGAACGAGCTTCACGGAAATAGACGTGGTAAATTGAGTTGAGCCGTATCAAACTAATGTTGGATAAAGTTGTCAGAACGGCCACTTTACTAGAATAGAATATTGCCTCCAGTGTTCCAAGTTCCGGTGATGAAATTCCAATTCCAGAATGTCCATGGGCCTAAACTGGACACTTGGTTTCTGCACCAAATCAGACCATGTGTTCTGTTCTGACTAACTCACTGGATTATACCATATCTAACTGCATAAGAGAAAGGCTGAGACAGGCCTTCCCTTCCAACTGTTGCTCTTCCAGAAAACGCAATGGTTTCAAGCATAAGTAAGGCCTGTAGTCGTGGTCTAACTGCCAGTCCAATCCAGCCCCATCCTGTAGCAGTAACAGCTGTTTGGTCCAGCTCCAGCCCAAGGAGCCCCAGGGAGGCTGACCAGGCTGCCCAGGAAGAGCCTCTCAGCTGGGGGGCCGTTTAGCCAGGGCTGTGGGCGGTCTATGGGGGTCTTCATCTGACTTACTGTGGTATTCAGTAAAGGGGCTGTCTGTGTCCGTCCCAGTGGAAAACTGGTTGATCATTCGTCTTTTGAGCCCGTTTTTTGCTGTTTAAAAGACATCGTGAAAAGCGTAATTTGACCCAGTTTTGCCCACTGGGGTCTAACTCAGTAACAGGATGAATCATTGTGCTGTACAGTTACCGCTGAACTCACAGTCACAGTTTTATGTCTGGATTTCATCAGACACCTTCAGACATGCACTTTTTTGTATTTGCCTGGATTCAATTTAGTCTTCCATGTGATACTGTAGCCTGCATTTTGGATCGTGCTCAAATCTTCCCTCTTGGCACGATGATTACTGGCTGCAATTGTTTTAGATTAGTAGCTGTTCAACAGTAGCCTTCATAGAGAAATAACCTTTGGGATGTACAAGTTTCCCCCGTCCTCACACAGCTCGTGGCATAGCGGAACCAAAGTGGGAAACATAACCACTTTACAATCACTTGATGGATGGTAGCATTAACGAAATCCCTCAAAAGGTCACAAAAGTTTTTGAGGGCATAGACTTTCAAAGAAACCTCTAAAAAAAATAAAACTTGTGAAACTTGTGATATTCCGATTAGACAAGAGCGACAGCCCTGCTGTAGCCAGCCAACTTCACTCTAGGGCTTTTGACATTACTGACTCCTGTAGCTTAGTTGGTAGAGAATGGCGCTTGCAACGCCAGGGTTGTGGGTTCGATTCCTACGGGGGGGGGGCCAGTATGAAAAATGTATGCGCTAACTGTAAGTCGCTCTGGATAAGAGCGTCTGCTAAATGACTTAAAAATCTAAATCTGAGCAGAACCGAGACAAACTGAGCTGGTACTGTATGGTACTGTATGGTACTGTATGATACTGTATGGTACTGTATGATACTGTATGGTACTCTATGGTACTGTATGGTACTGTATGATACTGTATGGTACTGTATGATACTCTATGGTACTCTATGGTACTGTATAGCACTGTATGGTACTGCATGGTACTGTATGATACTGTATGGTACTGTATGATACTGTATGGTACTCTATGGTACTGTATGGTACTGTATGATACTGTATGGTACTGTATGATACTGTATGGTACTCTATGGTACTGTATGATACTGTATGGTACTCTATGGTACTGTATGGTACTGTATGGTACTGTATGATACTGTATGATACTGTATGGTACTATATGATACTGTATGGTACTCTATGGTACTGTATGGTACTGTATGGTACTGTATGATACTGTATGATACTGTATGGTACTGTATGATACTGTATGGTACTCTATGGTACTGTATGGTACTGTATGATACTGTATGGTACTGTATGGTACTGTATGATACTGTATGGTACTGTATGGTACTGTATGATACTGTATGGTACTGTATGATACTGTATGGTACTCTATGGTACTGCATGGTACTGTATGATACTGTATGGTACTCTATGGTACTGTATGGTACTGTATGGTACTGTATGATACTGTATGATACTGTATGGTACTGTATGATACTGTATGGTACTGTATGATACTGTATGGTACTCTATGGTACTGTATGATACTGTATGGTACTGTATGATACTGTATGGTATTGTATGATACTGTATGATACTGTATGGTACTGTATGATACTGTATGGTACTGTATGGTACTATATGGTACTGTATGATACTGCATGGTACTGTATGATACTGTATGGTACTGTATGATACTGTATGATACTGTATGGTACTGTATGGTACTGTATGGTACTATATGGTACTGTATGATACTGTATGATACTGTATTGAGTATCTAAACATTCTTTCCTTCTGAGATGTTTGAGAAGGATTCTCTCCAGGACCAGTTAGAGAAAGTGTGTGAGCGAGTGTGTTGAGTGTGTGCGTGCGATTGGTTATGGTGTGTGTGTGTGTGTGTGTGTGCGTGTGTGTGCGTGTGTGTGTGTGCGTGTGTGTGCGTGTGTGTGTCTGTCTAAGTGTGTGTGAATATGGAACATCTGTAGAGTAGGTAACAGCCAGACGTTAATCATGATGTCATCCTTCTACAGTAGATTAGTAACACATGATGGATCTTCATCACGTGCCCTCTGGGTCTTAAATGGCACCCTATTCCCTTGATAGTGCACTACTTTTGACCAGGGCCCGTAGGGAATAGGGTGCCATTTTGGACGCATATATGCTGTCTGTCTGTCTGGGGAGGGAGGGAGGGAGGGCTGCCATGGTGACAGAGGGATGGTGATGATGCAATAGTTCAGGCAGCCAGAGCTCAGATGAGGACTGGGGTAAATTTAGCTGGCTTTGATCGCCCCCTGGTGGTGTGTGTGAGTCAATACTTTCTTCAGCTTTCAGTTCAGATTAAGTTTTGAACAATCAGCATGACTTAATAATACTATACAAATCTTCCAATTGGGACATTAAAGAGTTGGCTTGATTGCTTGATAGACTGATTCATTCATTCATTGATTGTTGATTGATTGATTGTCGGTGTGTCTGTCTTTAATAGGAGTTGGAGATGCCTAGTCCACCCCAGAAGCCCCTACCTGCCAACCCCCTGTGCAGGAATACCCAGAAGCCCCTACCTGCAGACCCCCTGGGCAGGAATACCCAGAAGCCCCTACCTGCCGACCCCCTGGGCAGGAATACCCAGAAGCCTCTACCTGCCGACCCCCTGGGCAGGAATACCCAGAAGCCTTTACCTGCAGAACCCCTGGGCAGGAATACCCAGAAGCCTTTGCCTGCTAACCCTAACCGTAACTCCCCCGGAAGGAGTGGTGGTCTGATTCGTAGCCCCACTGCCGTCGGTGTCCCCATCCCTGTACCTGTCCCCGGTGTCCCCAGGCTGCTGAGACCTGTCCCACACCACAACAGGTGAGTCCCAGACACTCTGGACAACACCCAGCATTAGATCAATCAACTTAACCCTCCCGTTGTCCTAGGGTCAAAATGACCCGCCACTGTGTTGAACCAACTTTATTTAATTTTTATATTTTTTGGATCATTTGTGAGAAGGAGGCAGTGATACTTTCTTTAAAGTCTCACTGCCTCCTTCTCACAAATGATCCCAAAAATATAAAAATTAAATAAAGTTGGTTCAACACAGTGGCGGGTCATTTTGACCCTAGGACAACGGGAGGGTTAAAGTCTCGCTTGACAGACTGTTACTAGCTGGGCAAGCAAGATTTTGGCCAAGCTAGATTTTGTTCAGCGTTCTGAGATGAATCAATTGCAGTAATGCCAAGACTAAGTTTTCTAACCATTCACTTATGAATTTCTGGACATGATACTTAACATGCACTTTTAACATCTATCTCCCTCCCCCCCCCCCCCCCCCTCCAGATCTGTTCCTAAGCAACCCCCAACACTACCTAAGCCTCGTATGATCGTTCACGCCAAGTTCAGCAGCTGAGAGCAGCTGGACTAAACTGAAGGGAATAAAAGGACGTCCTTTCTGTAAGACGATAAAGACATTTCATTTGCACTATGAAACTCTAAAAACCTTCAGATGTGGTGTCTCTTGAGTTTTGAATAAGGGGGACGGACCGTTGTGCGGTCGGCGTGTCAGCGAGTCAGTCTCCGATGGTGCTCTGATGTTAAAGAGGTGCTATAGGTCTGAGCTCAGGTACATGTTTTTAACGTTTTGTGTATTTATTAATTAGTTACCACACAGTGCACTGTGCCAGACACTTGGGATTTCATTTGTAGTCTTTGTTTATTTTGTATTTTTCTACTGTTAGCCATTTGATTTCAATCGTGGGGATATTTGAACCTGTTTTGATGGACAGGGAGCAAGGGGGAAAAGTCCAACTAAAACAAAGCGTGTCTCTGGAGATCTGTGAAGTTGTAAAACCTCTTAACTTCAATGAACTGTTACTGAGAACAAAGAGAAAGACGACTACCAACATCAGATAGGGAGACTCTGTCTGCACTATTGGTTGACGGACTTGGGATGCGTATGACGCCACCTGTTGGAAGATAACGGCCTCACCCGGTAAATCCTGCCGCAGGTCTCCCTCCATCCAGTATACAGCCAGCTGTTTCTCCCTCTGTGACTGTACTTTGTGTGCACTGATGCTTAGAGACTGAGCCCTGAGGAACACCAATAACAACCTTACACCAACCGTACACCAACCTAACACAAACCTTACACCAACTTTACACCAACCTTACACAAACCTTACATCAACTTTACACCAACCTTACACCAACCTTACACCAACTTTACACCAACCTAACACCAACTTTACACCAACTTTACACCAACCTAACACCAACTTTACACCAACCTTACACCAACTTTACACCAACCTTACACCAACTTTACACCAACTTTACACCAACCTTACACCAACCTTACACCAACTTTACACCAACCTTACACAAACCTTACACCAACTTTACACCAACCTTACACAAACCTTACACCAACTTTACACCAACCTAACACCAACCTTACACCAATATTTCACCAACTATACACCAAGCTTACACCAACTTTACACCAACCTAACACCAACCTTACACTAATATTTCACCAACTATACACCAAGCTTACACCAACTATACACCAACCTTACACCAACCTTACACCAAGCATACACCAACCTTACACCAACCATACAACAACCTTATACTCAGCAGCCGACCCAAGAGTTATCTCAACACACCCACAGGCACTACATATGTAAACACTACATAGCGCTACATAAACATTACACAGCACTACATAAACATTACACAGCACTACATAAACACTACATAGCACTACATAAACACTACATAGCACTACATAAACACTACATAGCACTACATAAACACTACATAGCACTACATAAACACTACATAGCACTACATAAACACTACACAGCACTACATAAACACTACATAGCACTACATAAACACTACATAGCACTACATAAACACTACATAGCACTACATAAACACTACATAGCACTACATAAACACTTGATTGTGGGATTGTGGCACACCGTCAGTCGGACGTAGGGTTACCTAAAAAAGAAAGGACAACAGGTGGTAATTGGAATTGAACAATTCGGTTAATATGCAAAACAGAAACCTCTTAAGGAGGTGGAAAACCATGAATTTGCCATGGGGAAGTAATTCATGAGCTGTTTGTACCTGGTGAAAGAAGGTTTAGAGGTCGTTTAGCTTTACTTTACCCTGATTGGTGTATCACCACTGAGACATCCACAATCCTCCAACACTGACACTCAACTCTCTTGGCTGATTACTGTTTATTGTGCCCCAGCAGGCCCCACGTTCGGTAGCAAAACGTTGTCGAATGTTGCAAATAGAAATGCCACAAATAGAGCTGATGTCATTCCTTATTCTACCTGTCAGAGAGAGGGGTGTTTGTTCTACGTAGCATATTTCTATCTGAACGTTACAAAACGTTGCGTCCTGCTGAACGCGCCCCTGTTTATAATTTGCCATTGTGCCAATGTTAGCCTGATTAAACCAGATTGAGTTATGTTCTCAAATGTTGAGTGGCTATACTGAGGTGTTGTTAATTCAGTTATTACACAGTTATTACACAAGTCCTGACGTTATTACACAGTTATTACACAGCTATTACACAAGTCCTGACGTTATTACACAGTCTGGATGCGTCTTAGTCCTGTCTTTTATGTAAAAACACACAACACTCAGAAGATATGAGGTGATTATTTTTCTTACATTATTTTATGGTTTTTATTACAGTGTGAAGGCTGTAATTGTTGACAGTATTGTTCAAACTTTTCATTCATACTGTTCAATTTTATTTTAAGCACACACATCTTGTTCTCAAATATCTAGATCAAAAACAGATATGTTTTGTTATGTCTATCTAGTATTTCATTTCTTGGCTTTTGGAGGCAGACATCCATAGTTTCATAATCAGTTATTTTTACTATGACATTCTATTGTGTTGCACTAGATTTTTGAATCCTTACTTTGCTGTTTGAAAGCCTTGTTGCCATGTATCTGTAGTCACAGCAGTATTACTGTCCCGTGTCCTACCTGTAGTCACAGCAGTATTACTGTCCCGTGTCCTACCTGTAGTCACAGCAGTATTACTGTCCCGTGTCCTACCTGTAGTCACAGCAGTATTACTGTCCCGTGTCCTACCTGTAGTCACAGCAGTAATACTGTCCCGTGTCCTACCTGTAGTCACAGCAGTATTACTGTCCCGTGTCCTACCTGTAGTCACAGCAGTATTACTGTCCCGTGTCCTACCTGTAGTCACAGCAGTACTACTGTCCCGTGTCCTACCTGTAGTCACAGCAGTATTACTGTCCCGTGTCCTACCTGTAGTCACAGCAGTATTACTGTCCCGTGTCCTACCTGTAGTCACAGCAGTATTACTGTCCCGTGTCCTACCTGTAGTCACAGCAGTATTACTGTCCCGTGTCCTCCCTGTAGTCACAGCAGTATTACTGTCCCGTGTCCTACCTGTAGTCACAGCAGTATTACTGTCCCGTGTCCTACCTGTAGTCACAGCAGTATTACTGTCCCGTGTCCTACCTGTAGTCACAGCAGTATTACTGTCCCGTGTCCTACCTGTAGTCACAGCAGTATTACTGTCCCGTGTCCTACCTGTAGTCACAGCAGTATTACTGTCCCGTGTCCTACCTGTAGTCA
The DNA here is from genome assembly GCF_964263955.1 of Coregonus lavaretus. Lineage (NCBI taxonomy): Eukaryota > Metazoa > Chordata > Actinopteri > Salmoniformes > Salmonidae > Coregonus > Coregonus lavaretus. Next base: position 20,486 of record NW_028165477.1, on the reverse strand, counting down.
CAGCAGTATTACTGTCCCGTGTCCTACCTGTAGTCACAGCAGTATTACTGTCCCGTGTCCTACCTGTAGTCACAGCAGTATTACTGTCCCGTGTCCTACCTGTAGTCACAGCAGTATTACTGTCCCGTGTCCTACCTGTAGTCACAGCAGTATTACTGTCCCGTGTCCTACCTGTAGTCACAGCAGTATTACTGTCCCGTGTCCTACCTGTAGTCACAGCAGTATTACTGTCCCGTGTCCTACCTGTAGTCACAGCAGTATTACTGTCCCGTGTCCTACCTGTAGTCACAGCAGTATTACTGTCCCGTGTCCTACCTGTAGTCACAGCAGTATTACTGTCCCGTGTCCTACCTGTAGTCACAGCAGTATTACTGTCCCGTGTCCTACCTGTAGTCACAGCAGTATTACTGTCCCGTGTCCTACCTGTAGTCACAGCAGTATTACTGTCCCGTGTCCTACCTGTAGTCACAGCAGTATTACTGTCCCGTGTCCTACCTGTAGTCACAGCAGTATTACTGTCCCGTGTCCTACCTGTAGTCACAGCAGTACTACTGTCCCGTGTCCTACCTGTAGTCACAGCAGTATTACTGTCCCGTGTCCTACCTGTAGTCACAGCAATATTACTGTCCCGTGTCCTACCTGTAGTCACAGCAGTATTACTGTCCCGTGTCCTACCTGTAGTCACAGCAGTATTACTGTCCCGTGTCCTACCTGTAGTCACAGCAGTATTACTGTCCCGTGTCCTACCTGTAGTCACAGCAGTATTACTGTCCCGTGTCCTCCCTGTACGTTCTGTTTGAAAGTTCCTTTTTGTCTGTGTTACATGTAAACACAACACGTTATCATGGGACAGATGGCTTTTGGTCAGATCATTATAGATCATTATTTGATACATCAAATGTAAAGACACACTTTAGTGTCAATGTCAATACACTTTAGTGTCAGTGTCAATACACTTTAGTGTCTATGTCAATACACTTTAGTGTCAGTGTCAATACACTTTAGTGTCTATGTCAATACACTTTAGTGTCTATGTCAATTCACTTTAGTGTCTATGTCAATACACTTTAGTGTCTATGTCAATACACTTTAGTGTCTATGTCAATACACTTTAGTGTCTATGTCAATACACTTTAGTGTCTATGTCAATACACTTTAGTGTCAATGTCAATACACTTTAGTGTCTATGTCAATACACTTTAGTGTCTATGTCAATACACACAAACTTTTGAACACTTGAGCAGTATCAGTAAAATACTTTTTTTAAACACTGAAGTGGTCTTGTTTTTTTTTGCCTATTATAACATTCTTACTAATGTTCTCCATTGACTGCTATTTGTATTTGTATTTACTATGGATCCCCATTAGTTCCTGCCAAGGCAGCAGCTACTCTTCCTGGGGTCCAGCAAAATTAATACAATTTTAAAAACATTACAATACATTCACAACACACTGTGTGCCCTCGGGCCCCTCCTCCACCACTACATGTTTTACAGTTTAGTAGACGCTCTTATCCAGAGAGACTTACAGTTAGTGAGTGCATACATTTTTCATACTGGCCCCCCGTGGGAATCGAACCCACAACCCTGGCGTTGCAAGCGCCATGCTCTACCAACTGAGCTACAGGAGGCCTTCAGTACAAAATCCACGTGTGTGTGTGTGTATAGTGTGTATGTTATCGTGTGTGTGTGTATAGTGCGTATGTTAACATGTGTTTGTATGCATGTGTCTGTGCCTATGTTTGTGTTGCTTCACAGTCCCCGCTGTTCCATAAGGTGTATTTATATCTGTTTGTTAAATCTAATTTTACTACTTGCATCAGTTACTTGATGTGGAATAGAGTTCCATGTAGTCATGGCTCTATGTAGTACTGTGCGCCTCCCATAATCTGTTCTGGACTTGGGGATTGTGAAGAGACCTCTGGTGGCATGTCTTGTGGGGTAAGCATGGGTGTCCGAGCTGTGTGCCAGTAGTTCAAACAGACAGCTTGGTGCATTCAACATTTCAATACCTCTCACAAATACAAGTAGTGATGAAGTCAATCTCTCCTCCACTTTGAGCCAGGAGAGATTGACATGCATATGATTAATATTAGCTCTCTGTGTACATCCAAGGGCCAGCCGTGCTGCCCTGTTCTGAGCCAATTGCAATTTTCCTAAGTCCTTTTTTGTGGCACCTGACCACACGACTGAACAGTAGTCCAGTTGTGACAAAACTAGGGCCTGTAGGACCTGCCTTGTTGATAGTGCTGTTAAGAAGGCAGAGCAGTGCTTTATTATGGACAGACTTCTCCCCATCTTAGCTACTGTTGTATCAATATGTTTTGACCATGACAGTATACAATCCAGGGTTACTCCAAGCAGTTTAGTTACCTCAACTTGCTCAAAGTTTAGGTTTATGGTTTAGTGAAAGATTTGTCCCAAATACAATGCTTTTAGTTTTACATTTTCATTTACATTTTCGGCATTTAGCAGACGCTCTTATCCAGAGCGACTTACAAATTGGTGCATTCACCTTATGATAGCCAGTGGGACAACCACTTTACAATATATCAACAACAACAAAAAATGGGGGGGGGGGTAGAAGGATTACTTTATCCTATCCCAGGTATTCCTTAGAGGTGGGGTTTCAAGTGTCTCCGGAAGGTGGTGAGTGACTCCACTGTCCTGGCGTCGTGAGGGAGCTTGTTCCACCATTGGGGTGCCAGAGCAGCGAACAGTTTTGACTGGGCTGAGCGGGAACTGTGCTTCCGCAGAGGTAGGGGGGCCAGCAGGCCAGAGGTGGATGAACGCAATGCCCTCGTTTGGGTGTAGGGACTGATCAGAGCCTGAAGGTACGGAGGTGCCGTTCCCCTCACAGCTCCGTAGGCAAGCACCATGATCTTGTAGCAGATGCAGGCTTCAACTGGAAGCCAGTGGAGTATGCGGAGGAGCGGGCTGACGTGAGAGAACTTGGGAAGGTTGAACACCAGACGGGCTGCAGCGTTCTGGATGAGTTGTAGGGGTTTAATGGCACAGGCAGGGAGCCCAGCCAACAGCGAGTTGCAGTAATCCAGACGGGAGATGACAAGTGCCTGGATTAGGACCTGTGCCGCTTCCTGTGTAAGGCAGGGTCGTACTCTCCGAATGTTGTAGAGCATGAACCTGTAGGATCGGGTCACTGCTTTGATGTTAGCGGAGAACGACAGGGTGTTGTCCAGGGTCACGCCAAGGCTCTTCGCACTCTGGGAGAAGGACACAATGGAGTTGTCAACCGTGATGGAGAGATCATGGAGCGGGCAGTCCTTCCCCGGGAGGAAGAGCAGCTCCGTCTTGCCGAGGTTCAGCTTGAGGTGGTGATCCGTCATCCACACTGATATGTCTGCCAGACATGCAGAGATGCAATTCGCCACCTGGTTATCAGAAGGGGGAAATGAGAAGATTAATTGTGTGTCATCTGCGTAGCAATGATAGGAGAGACAATGTGAGGATATGACAGAGCCAAGTGACTTGGTGTATAGAGAGAATAGGAGAGGGCCTAGAACTGTGCCCTGGGGGACACCAGTGGTGAGAGCACGTGGTGCGGAGACAGATTCTTGCCACGCCACCTGGTAAAGCGACCTGTGAGGTAGGACGCAATCCAAGAGTGAGCCGCGCCGGAGATGCCCAACTCGGAGAGGGTGGAGAGGAGGATCTGATGGTTCACAGTATCAAAGGCAGCAGACAGGTCTAGAAGGATAAGAGCAGAGGAGAGAGAGTTAGCTTTAGCAGTGCGGAGAGCCTCCGTGACACAGAGAAGAGCAGTCTCAGTTGAATGACCAGTCTTGAAACCTGACTGGTTTGGATTAAGAAGGTAATTCTGAGAGAGATAGCAAGAGAGTTGGCTAAAGACGGCACGCTCAAGAGTTTTGGAGAGAAAAGAAAGAAGGGATACTGGTCTGTAGTTGTTGACATCGGAGGGATCGAGTGTAGGTATTTTGAGAAGGTGTGCAACTCTCGCTCTCTTGAAGATGGAAGGGACATAGCCAGTGGTCAAGGATGAGTTGATGAGTGAGGTGAGGTAAGGGAGAAGGTCTCTGGAAATGGTCTGGAGAAGAGAGGAGAGGATAGGGTCAAGCGGGATTTCATCTGGAGAGAGAGGGGAGAAAGAAGTCAAAGCATAGGGTAGGGCAGTGTGAGCAGGACCAGCGGTGTCATTTAACTTAATAAATGAGGATCGGATGTCGTCAACCTTCTTTTCAAAATGGTTGACGAAGTCATCCACAGAGAGGGAGGAGGGAGGGGGAGGAGGAGGTGGCAAAGAGCTTCCTAGGGTTAGAGGCAGAGGCTTGAAATTTAGAGTGGTATAAAGTGGCTTTAGCAGCAGAAACAGAGGAAGAAAATGTAGAGAGGAGGGAGTGAAAAGATGACAGGTCGGCAGGGAGTCTAGTTCTCCTCCATTTCCGCTCGGCTGCCCGGAGCCCTGTTCTGTGAGCTCGCAATGAGTTGTCAAGCCACGGAGCAGGAGTGGAGGACCGAGCCGGCCGGGAGGATAGGGGACATAGAGAGTCAAAAGATGCAGAAAGGGAGGAGAGGAGGGTTGAGGAGGCAGAATCAGGAGATTGGAGGGAGAAGGATTGAGCAGAGGGAAGAGATGATAGGATGGAAGAGGAGAGAGTAGCGGGAGAGAGAGAATGTCCACTTGGGAGAGATGAGGATTCCTGTGCCACCGCCCCGCTGACCAGATGCTTTCGGGGTATGCAAGAACACATGGTCAGACGAGGAGAGAGCAGTAGGAGTAGCAGTGCTTTCTGTGGTAATCCATGTTTCCATCAGCGCCAAGAAGTCGAGGGACTGGAGGGTAGCATAGGCTGAGATGAACTCTGCCTTGTTGGCCGCAGAACAGCAGTTCCAGAGGCTGCCGGAGACCTGGAACGCCACATGGGTCGTGCGTGCAGGGACCACCAGGTTAGAGAGGCAGCAGCCACGCGGTGTGAGGCATTTGTATAGCCTGTGCAGAGAGGAGAGAACAGGGATAGACAGACACATAGTTGACAGGCTACAGAAAAGGCTACACTAATGCAAAGGAGATCGGAATGAAATTAACTAAACATCTGGGGAAACGAGGCCTCCCTCACTAACCTTTCACTGAAACACTCAAATACAACTCTTCCAACTTCCACTTTAGAAATTATAATTGCTGTAATCTACAGTAGTTCAATGTTTCCAGGAATAGACTAACTTAGTTTATTCAGCTAGCTAACTTGGTACAGTATTCTTCTGTGAAAACCGCCCAGGGCACCGTATCCTATGACGCCATAGCTAACTAGCATGCTAGCATCCAATAACACACGGTTTAGCACCAATACTTGGTTACAACAAACTACCAATGGATCATTCATGTCCATGTCTAGTTCCTTTCTTAACGCAGAAGTAATTAAATGTTGGCTAGCTAGCACAAAGTCAGTCATGCTAGCTACACAAGTGGACTACACATCTCGAATGTTCAGAAAGTGAAGCTTACGTTGCAAAATTCTCATTGACTAAAATGATACAGTACTGCTAGCTGGTAATGTTGGCTAGCTAGCAGTGGCTAATGTGTTGACTGTTTGAAAATGTAGCTGGCTAGCTAACCTCGATAGTTTCTCTATACTACACCTTTGTCTTTGATACCAAGACAACTATGTAGCTAGCTAACTTTACACTAATCAAATCGTTCCGTTGAAATGTATTTAGTTGCTACAGTACTGCTAGCTGGTATAGTTGGCTAGCTAGCAGTGGCTGCGGTGTTGCTACCCGCTAGCTAGCTAGCTTTAATGGTCCAGGTAGTGGGTTAGCTAGCTAGCCTCGTGCTGCACCGGGCTCAGCCGAATACACTACAATACTTACCTACAATAACTCCCTACAATAACTACCTGGATAAACTACCTACAATACCTAACTACAATACCTACCTACAATCTAAATGCATGGTTTAAACTTTACTCAACACATATAGGACTAACGTATTCCTTGCCACCCATTCTGAAACTAACTGCAACTCTTTGTTAAAGTGTTGCAATCATTTCAGTCGCTGTAGTAGCTGACATGTATAGTGTTGAGTCATCCGCATACATAGACACTCTGGCTTTACTCAAAGCCAGTGGCATGTCATTAGTAAAGATTGAAAAAAGTAATGGGCCTAGACAGCTGCCCTGGGGAATTCCTGATTCTACCTGGATTATGTTGGAGAGGCTTCCATTAAAGAACACCCTCTGTGTTCTGTTAGACAGGTAACCCTTTATCCACAGCAGGGGGTGTAAAGCCATAACACATACGTTTTTCCAGCAGCAGACTATGATCGATAATGTCAAAAGCCGCACTGAAGTCTAACAAAACAACCCCCACAATCTTTTTATCATCAGTTTCTCTCAGCCAATAATCAGTAATTTGTATAAGTGCTGTGCTTGTTGAATGTCCTTCTCTATAAGCATGCTGAAAGTTTGTTGTCAATTTGTTTACTGTAAAATAGCATTGTATCTGGTCAAACACTATTTTTTCCTATAGTTTACTAAGGGTTGGTAACAGGCTAATTCGTCGGCTATTTGAGCCAGTAAAGGGGGCTTTACTATTCTTGGGTAGCGGAATGACTTTTTCTTCCCTCCAAGGCTGGGGGCACACACATTCTAGTAGGCTTAAATTGAAAATATGGCAAATAGGAGTGGCAATATCGTCCGCTATTATCCTCAGTAATTTTCCATCCAAGTTGTCAGACCGCAGTGGCTTGTCATTGTTGATAGACAACAATTCTTTTTTCACCTCTTCCACACTCACTTTACGGATGGGATTACAACGCTTGTCTTTCATAATTTGGTCAGATATACTTGGATGTGTAGTTTAGCAATTGTTGCTGGCATGTCATGCCTAAATTTGCTAATCTTGCCAATGGAAAAATCATCAAAGTAGTTGGCAATATCAGTTGGTTTTGTGACGAATGAGCCATCTGATTCAATGAATGATGGAGCTGAGTTTGCCTTTTTTCCCAAAATGTCATTTAAGGTGCTCCAAAGCTTTTTACTATCATTCTTTATGTCATTTATCTTTGTTTCATAGTGTAGTTTCTTATTATTTTTATTCAGTTTAGTCACATGATTTCTCAATTTGCAATACGTTTGCCAATCGGTTGTGCAGCCAGACTTATTTGCCATTCCTTATACCTCATCCCTCTCAACCATACCATATTTCAATTCCTCATCAATCCACGGGGATTTAACAGTTTTTACAGTCATTTTCTTAATGGGTGCATGCTTATTAGTAACTGGAATAAGCAATTTCATAAATGTGTCAAGTGCAGTGTCTGTTTGCCCCTCATTACACACCACGGAACAACATATATTCTTTACATCAACAACATAGGAATCACTACAAAACGTATTGTATGACCTCTTATACACTATATTAGGCCCAGCCTTTGGAGCTTTGGTTTCCCTAGATATGGCTACTATATTGCTTTGCCTCCTCTTCCCCTCCAACAGAGGGATGATGCTCTGAAACAAAACTACATCATTCATTTTGAGACACTTAACAAATTGTAAAACAGTCTAAAGCGTTAGAAAGATTGAGTATATGAATACAGAGTTAGTAGTTACCTTTCTTTCAAAAGCTTTAGCCAATTCTGTGGCACCTGATCCAAACTCGTTTTTTGAGACATCGATCTGCTCCATTCTCTAACAGCAGTATGACAAAGTCTTCATAGTTGTTCAGGACAGCACTCTGAATGTCAGACAGACATCACATCTCTTTATGACGGTTGTTGTAGTGAAGTCAGCAACAGTACAGACATCACATCTCTTTATGACTGTTGTTGTAGTGAAGTCAGCAACAGTACAGACATCACATCTCTTTATGACTGTTGTTGTAGTGAAGTCAGCTACAGTACAGACATCACATCTCTTCATGACTGTTGTTGTAGTGAAGTCAGCTACAGTACAGACAGACTTCACATCTCTTTATGACTGTTGTTGTAGTGAAGTCAGCAACAGTACAGACATCACATCTCTTTATGACTGTTGTTGTAGTGAAGTCAGCTACAGTACAGACATCACATCTCTTCATGACTGTTGTTGTAGTGAAGTCAGCTACAGTACAGACAGACTTCACATCTCTTTATGACTGTTGTTGTAGTCAGCTACAGTACAGACATCACATCTCTTCATGACTGTTGTTGTAGTGAAGTCAGCTACAGTACAGACATCACATCTCTTTATGACTGTTGTTGTAGTGAAGTCAGCTACAGTACAGACAGACTTCACATCTCTTTATGACTGTTGTTGTAGTGAAGTCAGCTACAGTACAGACATCACATCTCTTTATGACTGTTGTTGTAGTGAAGTCAGCTACAGTACAGACATCACATCTCTTTATGACTGTTGTTGTAGTGAAGTCAGCTACAGTACAGACATCACATCTCTTTATGACTGTTGTTGTAGTGAAGTCAGCTACAGTACAGACATCACATCTCTTTATGACTGTTGTTGTAGTGAAGTCAGCTACAGTACAGACAGACATCACATCTCTTTATGACTGTTGTTGTAGTGAAGTCAGCTACAGTACAGACAGACTTCACATCTCTTTATGACTGTTGTTGTAGTGAAGTCAGCTACAGTACAGACATCACATCTCTTTATGACTGTTGTTGTAGTGAAGTCAGCTACAGTACAGACATCACATCTCTTTATGACTGTTGTTGTAGTGAAGTCAGCTACAGTACAGACAGACATCACATCTCTTTATGACTGTTGTTGTAGTGAAGTCAGCTACAGTACAGACATCACATCTCTTTATGACTGTTGTTGTAGTGAAGTCAGCTACAGCACAGACATCACATCTCTTCATGACTGTTGTTGTAGTGAAGTCAGCTACAGTACAGACAGACATCACATCTCTTTATGACTGTTGTTGTAGTGAAGTCAGCTACAGTACAGACATCACGTCTCTTTATGACTGTTGTTGTAGTGAAGTCAGCTACAGTACAGACAGACATCACATCTCTTTATGACTGTTGTTGTAGTGAAGTCAGCTACAGTACAGACATCACATCTCTTTATGACTGTTGTTGTAGTGAAGTCAGCTACAGTACAGACAGACATCACATCTCTTTATGACTGTTGTTGTAGTGAAGTCAGCTACAGTACAGACATCGCATCTCTTTATGACTGTTGTTGTAGTGAAGTCAGCTACAGTACAGACAGACATCACATCTCTTTATGACTGTTGTTGTAGTGAAGTCAGCTACAGTGCAGACATCACATCTCTTTATGACTGTTGTTGTAGTGAAGTCAGCTACAGTACAGACATCGCATCTCTTTATGACTGTTCTTGTAGTGAAGTCAGCTACAGTACAGACAGACATCACATCTCTTTATGACTGTTGTTGTAGTGAAGTCAGCTACAGTACAGAAATCACATCTCTTTATGACTGTTGTTGTAGTGAAGTCAGCTACAGCACAGACATCACATCTCTAGCTCCTCTTAACAGTGTCCTGATGAGAGAGAACATTTTCTGTGCCAGGCGAAATCGCGCATCATTTGCTCATTGTCATGGATGTCTCCACAACAGCTTAAACAAATGCAAATGCGCCTCTTTGCTGTTATTATAGCTGCACTGATTGACCTGACTGTGTTAGCCGTAGTTGTGTAGCTAGCTAGCAAGCAAGGGAGAAGAGCGTTGCCCGCATGACAACGGAACATTTAGAAAGAGCGACTGGGTCGCGTCCATAGATATTGAACAAAAAGACTTAACAACTGGGTCGCGTCTCTGGCAACCTAACCCTATATTCTCATTGAGGGATGAAATGGTAGCCTATGAATATATTTATAATATAATATATTTATCAAAGTAACGTTTTTTATTTAATTGGTAACCCGTTGTAGAAAAGCAATGGTATTTTGTGCAAAACAACTTTTTTGGCTCTGCCTCGTAACTATGACCGCAGCACAGCCGTGCTAAAAAAATAGTTGTTTAGCACACCCTCTCGTGTACAATTGCTTTACTCTACAACGGGTTGGTCAAAACAAGCATTGTGATTGGTTGAGACGCGTTCTAAGCCATACAACAACAACAACAACAACAACAACAACAAACGTAGCACGGGTAAACCTATGACGCAAAAATGGGCATGTTGTTGTCGGTTCCATCTGAGAAATCCCTGCGAATCCATTGTCCCATCAGCCCAGCCAGCCAAATCATTCACTTGATCTCCACTGTAAAAAGGCATCTAGACTTTTAATTCAACCTTGTTTCTATGGTTGGAATGGAACGGTATCAGACATATCAAAACCACATTTGACTCTGTTCCTATAATTCCAGCCATTACAATTACAAACGAGGGCATTGCGTTCATCCACCTCTGGCCTGCTGGCCCCCCCTACCTCTGCGGAATGCACAGTTCCCGCTCAGCCCAGTCAAAACTGTTCGCTGCTCTGGCACCCCAATGGTGGAACAAGCTCCCTCACGACGCCAGGACAGCGGAGTCACTCACCACCTTCCGGAGACACTTGAAACCCCACCTCTTTAAGGAATACCTGGGATAGGATAAAGTAATCCTTGTACCCCCCCTTACCCCAAATCCCACCAAAAATAGAATATATATATATATATATATATATATATATATATATATATATATATATATATATATTGTAAAGTGGTTATCCCACTGGCTATAAGGTGAATGCACCAATTTGTAAGTCGCTCTGGATAAGAGCGTCTGCTAAATGACGTAAATGTAAACGTAAATGCACAATGAGCCTGTCCTCCTGTAGCTCATTCCACCAGCCTCCACTGGTGCACACCCCCCTCTCCCTGTCAATTTGATTCCATTATTAGAAGACGGTTATTGGCCTGCAGTAGGCCTAGTGGTCACGTGATCACACTCAGTCTTGTTTCATGTGACTCGTGGAGCCTATGCAAATCAACACACGTGACACGTCTGACGATTGAAACACGATTGACAGCCAAGGAGCGGTAATAGAGTTTTAATCTGAAATCATACGAACAAAATACTGAAGCTGCAAATTGTTTGTCCTGCAATTTCACATTTGTCAACAAAACATAACGGAAAGCTGTTTGGATCATACTTTGAACTCCAAGTCAACGTTGGGATTGTTAAACGGATTATTCTGTGTCGGGTGAGTTCGTTTTTTGGATAAGCGGTTCTCTATGCCTTTTGATTATAACTGTTGCCAACGGTTGTTGCGCTCTCGACGGGATCCTCTATCATTGCCATGACAGATAGATCAGCCATGTCGGAGCGGGACACTCATTTGATGGAGAAAGAGATTTGTTCTGATTCGGAAGCTGCTGACTGTCTGGAAGAAGCTTTTGTCTTCGGAGAGGATCTGGAACTGAACCAATTTGACGGATTGCCCTTCTCCTCTCGCTATTATAAACTACTGCAAGAGAGAAAGATTCTACCCGTTTGGAAAGCTAGAGGGGAATTTTTGGATATCCTGGTGAACAATCAACTTGTTATAGTATCCGGTACAACAAAAACTGGGATGAGTACACAGGTGAGTTTGGAATGGATGAGTGTTCAGATCTCAAATGTGAATTCCAATATTAAAGAATAGGTCTCAACAATATTGTCCCTTTGATTCCCGATACAGTATCAAGTATTTATATATTTATGTATTTTTGTTGCAAATTTCATAATTTATATAGTAGCATACAGTCCATGCATGACATGTGGAAGACATCATCCGTGGAAGACGTGGTCCTCTGTAGCTCAATTGGTAGAGCATGGCGCTTGTAATGCCAGGGTAGTGGGTTCGATCCCCGGGACCACCCATACGTAAAAATGTATGCGCACATGACTGTAAATCGCTTTGGATAAAAGCGTCTGCTAAATGGCATATTATTATTACATTTAATATTCATCGCAACAATGAGGCCATACGTCAAACATTTAGTTCCATACAAAGCATGTAAGATACTTTATAGTCTGCCACCTAGACCTTTCATGTCCTGCTATGAACTTTTTCAGATAATCTCATCCACATAATATAATTCCTTACACTGGAGTTGTTCCATACAGGGTAGTACAGAGTGTTATTGAATCAAATGCGAGATAAATAAAGTATAAACTTCTGCCAGGATCTTGTCGTAAAGTGTCAAATGCCATCTGGCTGCAGTGGGAAAGCCAGTCTCTATTGAGATCCTTTATAAATATCACTCCAGCCTGCAGGGAACCTGATATTAATACCATTAGCTATGTCTTCATCCCAAATGGCACCCTATTCCCTACATAGTGCACTACTTTTGTCCTGGACACATAGGTTCTGGTCATAAGTAGTGCACCACACAGGGAATATGATGCTATTTTATTTTTGGGATACATCCTTTTTCTTAGACCCTGAAACTGCACATACACCTTTAGATATTACTCTGCTTGCTTTACTGCAGAATCCACTAGCCTGGTCCCAGATCTGTTGGCGCTTTTGCCTACTCCATTGCTATTGTCAAGCCATGGCAAGAGGGCAGAAGCAGACGGGGCATCCAGGCTAAGAATCCACTCCATTGTATGATGACTGAGATCATTACTGATGTTTTTTTGGGCTGACACTGGGCTTAATATGACCCAATACCAGTAAATACTCAGATTGCATTAGTCATGTATGCATCAGTTAGCAGTTGACATCCCCAACCTAACTCAGTTGTCCGTTGAGTCTAGGAACAGATAGGATTATTGAATAGCCTCTCCTCCCTCTAACTGTAATCCGATTTGAGATGTTTTCGAGCAGAAATATGAGCACGTGGTTTATGACAAAAAATGTAATGTGGAAGATGGCTATTCATTCCAGGGGTTGTGCACTTTGCTGTGTCTCTGTTTGGGCCAGAGATGTTTTAACAAAAATCCATTGGAACTTGGAAGACCCTAGATGACAACTTCCAGGGGAACTCTTTCCTGCAGTGCTGCCAAAAAACAGAGTCCTAGAACAACAAGTATAAACCTCAGAAAGGATTGTTGGCGTTTTTGCCTGTGTGCTACACAGGGAATGTCCCTAGGTACAGAATGACACTGATTATGGCTAAATTGATTCTATGGCTATGAATGTCCCCTACCCACAGTCACATTCACAGAGACAGAGCCCGACAGGGAGTGATTCTATGGCTATGAATGTCCCCTACCCACGGTCACATTCACAGAGACAGAGCCAGACAGGGAGTGATTCTATGGCTATGAATGTCCCCTACTCACAGTCACATTCACAGAGACAGAGCCAGACAGGGAGTGATTCTATGGCTATGAATGTCCCCTACCCACAGTCACATTCACAGAGACAGAGCCCGACAGGGAGTGACAGTGTGAAGCTAACTGTGAAAGTCTCCCAGCTCAGCCAGCAGATGCTGTTCAGTTGTGTCCTCACAGTGAGAGCCCTGCCAGGCTTTAGTGCAGCAGGTCAGACTGACAGACTGACAGGCTGATAGTAACAATAGGAATTACCCTGAATAACATGGGTCTTAAAGCTCTCCCTCCCTCCCTCTCCCACTCCCCCTCCCTCCCTCCCTCCCTCCCTCCCTCCCCCCCTCCCTCCCTCCCTCCCTCCCTCCCTCCCTCCCTCTCCCTCTCCCTCCCTCCCTCCCTCCCTCCCCCCCTCCCTCCCTCCCTCCCTCCCCCCCTCCCTCCCTCCCTCCCTCCCTCCCTCCCTCCCTCCCTCTCCCTCTCCCTCTCCCTCTCCCTCCCTCCCTCCCTCCCTCCCCCCCTCCCTCCCTCCCTCCCTCCCTCCCTCCCTCCCTCCCTCCCCCCCCCCCTCCCCCCCTCCCTCCCCCCCCCCCTCCCCCCCTCCCTCCCTCCCTCCCTCCCTCCCTCCCTCCCTCCCTCCCTCCCTCCCTCCCTCCCTCTCCCTCACCCTCTCCCTCTCCCTCTCTCCCTCCCTCCCTCCCCCCCTCCCTCCCTCCCTCCCTCCCTCCCTCCCTCCCTCCCTCCCCCCCCCCCCTCCCCCCCCCCCTCCCCCCCTCCCTCCCTCCCTCCCTCCCTCCCTCCCTCCCTCCCTCCCTCCCTCTCCCTCACCCTCTCCCTCTCCCTCTCTCCCTCCCTCCCTCCCTCCCCCTCTCCCTCCCCCTGTACCTCCCTCTATCCCTCCCTCCCTCCCTCCCTCTCCCTCCCTCCCTCCCTCTCCGCCTCTCCCTCATCCCTCTCCCCCTGTACCTCCCTCTATCCCTCCCTCCCTCCCTCCCTCCCTCTCCCTCCCCCCTCCCTCCCTCCCTCTCCCTCCCTCCCCCTGTACCTCCCTCTATCCCTCCCTCTCCCTCCCTCCCTCCCTCCCTCCCTCTCCGCCTCTCCCTCCCTCCCTCCCTCCCTCTCCCTCCCTCCCCCTGTACCTCCCTCTATCCCTCCCTCTCCCTCCCTCCCTCCCTCCCTCCCTCTCCGCCTCTCCCTCCCTCCCTCCCTCCCTCTCCCTCCCCCCTCCCTCCCTCCCTCCCTCTCCCTCCCCCTGTACCTCCCTCTATCCCTCCCTCTATCCCTCCATCTGGCCTCCCGCTGTTAAGCACTGATCCCCTGGAGCTGTCACTTGCTGCCACAGCAGTTTAGCATGATATAACACAATTAGTAGGCGCTGGTCCCTGTCACTAGTGTTATCACTGTCTTTATGTTGTTGACACTGGCTCCATGTTGTTGACACTGTCGCCATGTTGTTGTTGACACTGTCTCCATGTTGTTGTTGACACTGTCTCCATGTTGTTGTTGACACTGTCTCCATGTTGTTGTTGACACTGTCTCCATGTTGTTGACACTGTTTCCATGTTGTTGTTGACATTGTCTCCATGTTGTTCACAGTCTCATGTTGTTGTTGACACTGTCTCCATGTTGTTGTTGACACTGTCTCCATGTTGTTGACACTGTTTCCATGTTGTTGTTGACACTGTCTCCATGTTGTTCACAGTCTCATGTTGTTGTTGACACTGTCTCCATGTTGTTGTTGACACTGTCTCCATGTTGTTGACACTGTTTCCATGTTGTTGTTGACACTGTCTCCATGTTGTTACAGGTAGCTTAGTGGTGGCAGGTAGCTTAGTGGTTAAGAGCGTTGTGCCAGTAACCGAAAGGTCGCTGGTTCTAATCCCCGAGCCGACTAGGTGAAAAATCTGTCGATGTGCCCTTGAGCAAGGCACTTAACCCTAATTGCTCCTGTAAGTCGCTCTGGATAAGAGCGTCTGCTAAATGACTAAAATATATAATATAAATATTGTTGTTGACACTGTCCAGTCAAATGTTGAATTCACTGACACTGTTTATTCCATGTAAGCAGTTAAAGTTGTCCGACAATGTTAATACTACATTATGTTTTATAATTCTCTGTCCAATCTATTAATGCCTTTAGAAATGAGGATTAATATTGTTAAGACTATTTGAGTCAGGTCACTCTGGTGGATTAATATTGTTAAGACTATTTGAGTCAGGTCACTCTGGTGGATTAATATTGTTAAGACTATTTGAGTCAGGTCACTCTGGTGGATTAATATTGTTAAGACTATTTGAGTCAGGTCACTCTGGTGGATTAATATTGTTAAGACTATTTGAGTCAGGTCACTCAGGTGGATTAATATTGTTAAGACTATTTGAGTCAGGTCACTCTGGTGGATTAATATTGTTAAGACTATTTGAGTCAGGTCACTCTGGTGGATTAATATTGTTAAGACTATTTGAGTCAGGTCACTCTGGTGGATTAATATTGTTAAGACTATTTGAGTCAGGTCACTCTGGTGGATTAATATTGTTAAGACTATTTGAGTCAGGTCATTCTGGTGGATTAATATTGTTAAGACTATTTGAGTCAGGTCACTCTGGTGGATTAATATTGTTAAGACTATTTGAGTCAGGTCACTCTGGTGGATTAATATTGTTAAGACTATTTGAGTCAGGTCACTCTGGTGGATTAATATTGTTAAGACTATTTGAGTCAGGTCACTCTGGTGGATTAATATTGTTAAGACTATTTGAGTCAGGTCACTCTGGTGGATTAATATTGTTAAGACTATTTGAGTCAGGTCACTGGTGGATTAATATTGTTAAGACTATTTGAGTCAGGTCACTCTGGTGGATTAATATTGTTAAGACTATTTGAGTCAGGTCACTCTGGTGGATTAATATTGTTAAGACTATTTGAGTCAGGTCACTGGTGGATTAATATTGTTAAGACTATTTGAGTCAGGTCACTCTGGTGGATTAATATTGTTAAGACTATTTGAGTCAGGTCACTCTGGTGGATTAATATTGTTAAGACTATTTGAGTCAGGTCACTCTGGTGGATTAATATTGTTAAGACTATTTGAGTCAGGTCACTCTGGTGGATTAATATTGTTAAGACTATTTGAGTCAGGTCACTCTGGTGGATTAATATTGTTAAGACTATTTGAGTCAGGTCATTCTGGTGGATTAATATTGTTAAGACTATTTGAGTCAGGTCACTCTGGTGGATTAATATTGTTAAGACTATTTGAGTCAGGTCATTCTGGTGGATTAATATTGTTAAGACTATTTGAGTCAGGTCACTCTGGTGGATTAATATTGTTAAGACTATTTGAGTCAGGTCACTCTGGTGGATTAATATTGTTAAGACTATTTGAGTCAGGTCACTCTGGTGGATTAATATTGTTAAGACTATTTGAGTCAGGTCACTCTGGTGGATTAATATTGTTAAGACTATTTGAGTCAGGTCACTCTGGTGGATTAATATTGTTAAGACTATTTGAGTCAGGTCACTCTGGTGGATTAATATTGTTAAGACTATTTGAGTCAGGTCACTCTGGTGGATTCACTAGAATGCATAATGCTTGGATGGATGAATGCCTTTTTATAAAACCAGTGCAGTGTATCCCCACGTGGGGCTGAAATTGTTGTGTCGAACATGATCAAATGCAATGTATCTATCTGTCAGATCCCCCAGTGGTGTGCAGAGTTCTGCCTGTCAGCCCAGTACCAGCATGGCATGGCAGTGTGTACCCAGATCCACACACAGCAGACAGTAGACCTGGCCCTCAGGGTGGCTGATGAGATGGACGTCAACATTGGACATGAAGTGGGCTACACCATCCCTCTGGAGACATGCTGCTCCACTGACACTGTGCTCAGGTCTGGATCTAACACACACACAGACACACACACACAGACACACACACACACACACACACACACACACACACACACACACACACACACACAGACACACACACACACACACACACACACACACAGACACAGACACAGACATAGAGAGAGTATTGTACAACTAACCTTGTGTGGACACAAGATTCAGTCCCATTCGAAATCCTATTTTCTCTAACCCCTAAACCTAAACCTAACTCTAACCCCTAAACCTAACTCTAACTCTAACCCTTAACTTAACCCCAAAACCTAACCCTTAAACTAACCCTAGCTCCTAACCCTAAACCTAATTCTAACACTAATTCTAACCTTAACCCTAAACCACCTTGAAATAGCATTTGACCTTGTGGGGACTAACAAAATGTCCCCAGTTGGTAACATTTTTGTTTGTTTACTATTTTGTGGGGACTTCTGTTATAGTTACACACACACACACACACACACACACACACACACACACACACACACACACACACACACACACACACACACACACACACACACACACACACACACACACAGGGCTACACCATCCCCCTGGAGACATGCTGCTCCATCACAGGGCTACACCATCCCCCTGGAGACATGCTGCTCCATCACAGGGCTACACCATCCCCCTGGAGACATGCTGCTCCATCACAGGGCTACACCATCCCCCTGGAGACATGCTGCTCCATCACAGGGCTACACCATCCCCCTGGAGACATGCTGCTCCATCACAGGGCTACACCATCCCCCTGGAGACATGCTGCTCCATCACAGGGCTACACCATCCCCCTGGAGACATGCTGCTCCATCACAGGGCTACACCATCCCCCTGGAGACATGCTGCTCCATCACAGGGCTACACCATCCCCCTGGAGACATGCTGCTCCATCACAGGGCTACACCATCCCCCTGGAGACACGCTGCTCCATCACAGGGCTACACCATCCCCCTGGAGACACGCTGCTCCATCACAGGGCTACACCATCCCCCTGGAGACACGCTGCTCCATCACAGGGCTACACCATCCCCCTGGAGACATGCTGCTCCATCACAGGGCTACACCATCCCCCTGGAGACATGCTGCTCCATCACAGGGCTACACCATCCCCCTGGAGACATGCTGCTCCATCACAGGGCTACACCATCCCCCTGGAGACATGCTGCTCCATCACAGGGCTACACCATCCCCCTGGAGACATGCTGCTCCATCACAGGGCTACACCATCCCCCTGGAGACACGCTGCTCCATCACAGGGCTACACCATCCCCCTGGAGACACGCTGCTCCATCACAGGGCTACACCATCCCCCTGGAGACATGCTGCTCCATCACAGGGCTACACCATCCCCCTGGAGACATGCTGCTCCATCACAGGGCTACACCATCCCCCTGGAGACACGCTGCTCCATCACAGGGCTACACCATCCCCCTGGAGACACGCTGCTCCATCACAGGGCTACACCATCCCCCTGGAGACACGCTGCTCCATCACAGGGCTACACCATCCCCCTGGAGACACGCTGCTCCATCACAGGGCTACACCATCCCCCTGGAGACACGCTGCTCCATCACAGGGCTACACCATCCCCCTGGAGACACGCTGCTCCATCACAGGGCTACACCATCCCCCTGGAGACACGCTGCTCCATCACAGGGCTACACCATCCCCCTGGAGACACGCTGCTCCATCACAGGGCTACACCATCCCCCTGGAGACACGCTGCTCCATCACAGGGCTACACCATCCCCCTGGAGACACGCTGCTCCATCACAGGGCTACACCATCCCCCTGGAGACACGCTGCTCCATCACAGGGCTACACCATCCCCCTGGAGACATGCTGCTCCATCACAGGGCTACACCATCCCCCTGGAGACATGCTGCTCCATCACAGGGCTACACCATCCCCCTGGAGACATGCTGCTCCATCACAGGGCTACACCATCCCCCTGGAGACATGCTGCTCCATCACAGGGCTACACCATCCCCCTGGAGACATGCTGCTCCATCACAGGGCTACACCATCCCCCTGGAGACATGCTGCTCCATCACAGGGCTACACCATCCCCCTGGAGACATGCTGCTCCATCACAGGGCCACACCATCCCCCTGGAGACATGCTGCTCCATCATAGGGCTACACCATCCCCCTGGAGACATGCTGCTCCATCACAGGGCTACACCATCCCCCTGGAGACATGCTGCTCCATCACAGGGCTACACCATCCCCCTGGAGACATGCTGCTCCATCACAGGGCTACACCATCCCCCTGGAGACATGCTGCTCCATCACAGGGCTACACCATCCCCCTGGAGACATGCTGCTCCATCACAGGGCTACACCATCCCCCTGGAGACATGCTGCTCCATTGACACTGTGCTCATGTCTGCTTCTCACCAAGGCTTTACTGTTTATTTTCATTTGATTTATTTCACCTTTATTTAACCAGGTAAGAAGCCAGTTGAGAACAAGTTCTCATTTACAACTGCGACCTGGCCAAGATAAAGCAAAGCAGTGCGATAAAAACAACAACACAGAGTTACATATGGGGTAAAACAAAACATAAAGTTAAAAAATACAACAGAAAATCTATATACAGTGTGTGCAAAATGTAGTAAGTTATGGAGGTAAGGCAATAAATAGGCCATAGTGCAAAATAGTTACGATTTCGTATGAACACCGGAATGATAGATGTGCTGTCCAGCCAGTCATTAGCTGCAGGTCTGGCACACGTGTTTATCACGTTTCAGATGGTTTGCACACACGCAAAGTTTACATGCCAACGCAAACTCGATCACACATGTATGTAATTACCACTACCCTCTTCCCCCGTCTCTCTCACCCTCACGACAGACAGGGACATCATCTATTGCTGTGTCATTATGTGTCTCCTAGCACACAGATGCTAAATGTTTCACTGTAGTAACACGTTGTGACAGGTTGCAGGGAGGTAATAATGTACCAAGGGGTCACATTCAGACAGTGGGGTGGGCTCCTGACAAAACAGCTTTCCATTTTCCTATTGTCCTTGGTGTAGTTGTGGTAGGCTAATCAATTATTTAAATAATCGTGATGTTTCTACTCTGTAATTATCTGATTTAAATGACAGGCTACGGTAATCATCTCCCTGCCAAACGGCAGCTGTGGAAAGATCAATTCTACGGGATGTTGACATTGGCAACCGTTAGTTAAGTCGGATCAGAGAGTTGGGACAGTGAGGTTTCTGCATTAGGATGCATTTACACACTACACCATTCTATGGCAGCCATGTTAACATTCCATTAGTTAACTCTGATGATCTCTGTACGTCCTGCTCCAGGGACTGTACGGATGCTGCTGAGGGAGATGATGTCTCAATAACCACACTAGCATACTACTACTAGCATCCATAGAC